>NW_019944133.1:39919-47834 GCF_002910315.2 Salvelinus sp. IW2-2015
GTATACCTCTGGGCTGGAGTGTTTAAGTTACCTATATCTCTGGGCTGAAGTGTTAAGTTACTATACCTCTGGGCTGAGTGTTTAGTTACTGATGCCTGCTAGTGTTGATTGACTATAGCTGCTGCATGTAGTAGATACTAATCTCTAGGGCTAGTTAGTTTACTAGGTCACCTCTGGGCTGGAGTGTTTAGTTAATCTATGCCTCTGAGGCTGAGTGTTCTAGTACTATAGGGCCTCTGGGCTGAGGTTTAGTTACTATATCTCTGGGCTGATAGTTTAGTTAATATACCTCGTGGGCTGAGTGTTTAGTTACTATATCTCTGGGCTGAGTGTTTAGTTACTATACCAGGTGGGCTTGAGTGTTTAGTTTACTATACCTCTGGGCTGAAGTGGTTTAGTTACTATACCACCTGGGCTGAGTGGTTTAGTTTATATGCTCCTTGGGGCTGAGTGTTTAGTTACTAGACTCTGGGCTGAGTGTTTAGTTTACTATACCTCTGGCTGAGTGTTTAGTTATTATACCACTGGGCTGAGTGTTGTATATGCCATCTGGGCTGAGTGTTTAAGTTTACTATAACCTCTGGGCTGATAGTTTATTTACTATACCACTGGGCTGAGTAGTTTAGTTCACTCATACCTCTGGGCTGATAGTTTAGTTACATTACCACGTGGGCTGAGTGTTTAGTGTACTTACTCCTATCCTCTGGGCTGCATAGTTTAGTTACTATACCACTGGGCTGAGTGTTTAGTTACTATACCTCTGGCGCTGATAGTTTAGTTACGTATGCCTCTGGGCTGAGTGTTTAGTTACTATTGCTCTGGGCTGAGTGTTTAGTTACTATATTCTTCTGGGCTGAGTAGTTTAGTTACTATACACTGGGCTGAGTGTTTTAGTTATACCTAGTATTCATACTGGGCTGAGTGTTTAGTTACTATACCTCTGGGCTGAGTGTTTAGTTACTATACTCTGGGCTGAGTGTTTCCCTGTGTGAGTGTTTAGTTACTATACCTCTTAGGCTGAGTGTTTAGTTACTATGCTCTAGGCTGAGTGTATAGTTACTATACCTTGGGCTGTTGTTAGTTTATACCTCTGGGCTGAGTGTTTAGTTAATACCTCTGGCAGTGTTTAGTTACTATACTCTGGGCTGAGTGTTTAGTAATATACCCTGGGCTGAGTGTTTAGTTACTATATCTCTCTGCTGATATGTTTAGTTACTATCCCTGGGCTGAGTGTTAGTTACTTATACCTCTGGGCTTGAGTGTTAGTACTATACCACGGGCTGAGTGTGGAGTTACTGCCTCTGGAGACGGATTGAGTGTTAGACTATGCCTCTGGGCTGAGTGTTTAGTTACTATACCTCTGGGCTGAGTGTTTAGTTACTATACCCTGGGCTGAGTGTTAGTTACTATGGCCATGCTGGGCTGAGTGTTAGTTACTATACCTCTGGGCTGATAGTTTAGTTACTATCACTGGCCTGAGTGTTTAGTTACTATACCTCTGGGTTGATAGTTTAGTTACTAGTACCACTGCTGAGTGTTTAGTTACTATACCTCTGGGCTGATAGTTTAGTTACTATACCACTGGGCTGAGTGTTTAGTTACTATACCTCTGGGCTGGATAGGTTTTAGTTACTATGCCTCTGGGCTGAGTGTTTAGTTGCTATGCCTCTGGGCTGAGTGTTTAGTTACTATACCTCTGGAGCTGATAGTTTAGTTACTATACCTACTGGGCTGAGTGTTAGTTTACTATACCTCTAGCTGAGTGTTTAGTTACTATACCTCTGGGCTGAGTGTTTAGTTACTATACTCTCTGGCTGAGTGTTTAGTTCTATTACCCTCTGGCTGAGTGTTTATTACTATACCTCTGGGCTGAGTGTTTAGTTACTATACCTCTAGGCTGAGTGTTTATTACTATACCTCTGGGCTGAGTGTTTAGTTAGTATATCTCTGGGCTGCAGTGTTAGTTACTATATCTCTGGGCTGAGTGTTTAGTTACTATATCTCTGCTGAGTGTTTAGTTACTATATCTCTGGCTGAATGTATATTACTATACCTCTGGGCTGAGAGTAGTTTAGTTACTATACCTCTTGGCTGAGTGTTTAGTACTATACCTCTAGGCTGAGTGTTTAGTTACTATATCTCTGGCTGAGTGTTTAGTTACTATATCTCTGGCTGAGTGTTTAGTTACTATAAATCTTCTGGGCTGAGTGTTAGTTACTATGCCTCTGGGCTGAGTGTTTAGTTACTAATACCTCTGGGCTAAGTGTATAGTTATTATACCTCTGGGCTGAGTGTTTAGTTCACTATACCTCTGGGCTGAGTGTTTTAGTTACATAGTTCTACGGTGAGTGTTATTACTGATACCCTGGGCTGAGGCTGTTTAGTTACTATACCTCTGGGCTGAGTGTAAGATTTACTATACCTCTGGGCTGAGTGTTTAGTTTAGGCTACTTACCTCTGGCATGAGTGTTTAGTTACTATACCTCTGGGGCTGAGTGTGTTAGTTACTATAACTCTGGGCTGAGTGTTTAGTTACTATACCTCTGGGCTGAAGTGTTTAGTTACTATACCTCTGGGCTGAGTGTTATTATATATACCTACTGTGGCTGAGTGTTTAGTTACTATGCCTCGTAGGCTGAGTGTTTAGTTATTATACCACTGGGCTGAGTGTTTAGTTACTATGCCTCTAGGCTGAGTGTTTAGTTACTATACCTCTGGAGTGGTGTTACTGATAGTGGTGTTAGTTACTATACCTTCTGGGCTGAGTGGTTAGTTACTAACCTCTGGGCTGAGTGTTTAGTTTACTATACCCCTGGGCTGAGTGTTAGTTTACTATACATCTGGGCTGAGTTGTTTAGTTACTATACCTCTGGGCTGAGTGTTTGTTACTATACCCTGCTGAGTGTAGTTTAACTGTACCACTGGCTGGTGTTTAGTTACGTAATACCCTGGGCTGAGTGTTTAGTTACTATACCTCTGGGCTGAGTGTTTAGTTACTAGCCTTCTGGCTGATGTAGTACTATGACCTCTGGGGCTGAGTGTTTAGTTACTATACCTTCTGGGCTGAGTGTTTTAGTTACTTACTCTGGGCTGAGTGCTATAGTTATATACCTCTGGCTGAGTGTTTAGTTACTATACCTTCTGGGCTTAGGTTCTAGTTACTACTCTCTGGGCTGAGTGTTACGTTACTACATCTGCTGGGCCTAGTGTATAGTTACTATACCGACTGGGCTGAGTGTTATTACTATAACCTCTGGGCTGAGTGTTTATTTACTATACCTCTGGGCTGAGTGTATAGTTACTATACCACTGGGCTGAGTGTTTAGTTACTATACCACTGGGCTTGATGTTTATACTTACCTCTGGGCTGAGCTGTTTAGTTACTATGCCTCTGGGCTGAAGTATTTCTGCTGAGTGTTTAGTTACTATAACCTCTGGGCTGATGTTTAGTTTACTATATCTCTGGCTGAGTGTATATTACTATACCTCTGGGCCTGAGTGTTTAGTTACGTATCCTCTGGGCTGAGTGTGTTAGTTACTACACTCTGGGCTGAGTGTTTTAGTTACTACATCTCTGGGCTGAGTGTTTCGTACTATAACCTCTGGGCTGAGTGTGTAAGTTAACTATACCTCTGGGCTGAGTGATTAGTTACCTATACCTCCTGGGACTGAGTGTTTAGTTACTATACCTCTGGGGCTGAGTGTTTAGTTTATACTCTATGGTAATACCTCTGGCTAGTGTGTTCTATCCTGGCTGAGTGTTAGTTACTATACCTCTGGGCTGAGTGTTTAATTATTACTATACCTCTGGGCTGAGTGTTTAGTTACTACCTCTGGGGCTGAGTGTTAGTTATTTACTACTCTCTGGGCTGAGTGTGATAGTTACTATACCCTCTGGCTGAGTGTTTAGTTTACTATCCTTGCAGTTTAATTACTCTGGGCTGAGTGTGTATAGTTACTATATTCTCTGGGCTGAGTGGTTTAGTTACAATACCTCTGTCTGAGTGTTATGTTACTATACCTCTGGGCTGAGGTTTAGTTACTATACTCTGGGCTGAGTGTTAGTTACTATCCTCTGGGTTGAGTGTTTTTTAGTTACTATAGCCCTGGCGCTGAGTGTTTAGTTACTTTACGCTCCTCGCTGAGTGTTTATATATTCCTTCTGGGCTGAAGTGTTTTAGTTACTATACCTCGGGCTGAGTGTTTAGTTACGTATACTCTTGCGGCTTGAGTGTTTAGTTACTATACCTTCTGGGACTGAGTATTTAGTTACTATACCTCTGGGTCTGAGTGTTAGTTAACTATACCTCTGGGCTAGTGTTTAGTTATATTACCTCTGGGCTGAGTGTTTTAGTTACTATACTCCGGCTGGAGTGTTTAGTTTACATATACCTTCTGCGGCTGAGTTATAGTTTACTATATATCTGGCTGAGTGTTAAGTTACTATAACCTCTGGGCTGTAGTTCTACCATGGTGGAGTTAATTACTATACCACTCTTAGACGACAGGTCGAGTGTTTAGTTACTATAGCCTTCTGGGCTGAGCTGTTTAGTTACTATAACTCTGGCTGGATGTGTATAGTTACTATACCCTGGGCTGAGTGTTTAGTTACTATACCCTGGCTGAGTGTATTATATTACCCTGGCTGAGTGTTTAGTTACTATACCTCTGCGCTGAGTGTTTAGTTACTATAACCTCTCGGCTGAATGTGATTTCCTGGAGTGTTTAGTTACCTATACCTCTGGCTAGTGTTTAGCTACTATACTAATCTGGGCTGATTGTTGTATACTCGGTGAGTTTACTATACCTCTGGGCTGAGTGTTAGTTACTTATACCTACTGGTGCTGAGGATTTAGTTACTATACCTCTGGCTGAGTGTATAGTTACTATACCCTGCTAGTGGAAACCTTGGTGTTATTTACCGGAGTGATATATTACTATACCTCTGGGCTGAGTGTTTAGTTACTATACCTCTGGGCTGAGATGTTTAGTTACTATACCTTCTGGCGCTGAGTGTTTATTACTATACCTCTGGGCTGGATTTTAGTTCTTGGTGATCTAGTTACTTACCTCTTGGCTGATGTTTGTTCTAATCTCTGAGTGTAGTACTATTACCTCTTGGGCTGAGTGTTTAGTTACTATACCTCTGGCGCTGAGTGTTTAGTTACTATACCTCTGGGCTTGGAGTTTAGTTCCTCTAGGCTAGTTATTACTATACCTCTGGGCTGAGTTTGACCCTCTGCTGATGTTTTACTTATACGCTCTGGGCTGAGTTGTTTACTATACCTCCTGGACTCTATACCCCTCTATAGTATACCCCTCTATAGTATACCCCTCTATAGTATACCCCTCTATAGTATACCCCTCTATAGTATACCCCTCTGTAGTATACCCCTCTATAATATACCCCTCTATAGTATACCCCTCTATAGTATACCCCTCTGTAGTATACCCCTCTATAGTATACCCCTCTATAGTATACCCCTCTGTAGTATACCCCTCTGTAGTATACTCCTCTATAGTATACCCCTCTATAGTATACCCCTCTGTAGTATACCCCTCTATAGTATACCCCTCTGTAGTATACCCCTCTGTAGTATACCCCTCTATAGTATACCCCTCTATAGTATACCCCTCTGTAGTATACCCCTCTGTAGTATACCCCTCTGTAGTATACCCCTCTATAGTATACCCCTCTGTAGTATACCCCTCTATAGTATACCCCTCTATAGTATACCCCTCTGTAATATACCTCGCTGTACCATATTTTCAGTGTTTGCTACGTAACGTTCATCAAGGACTAAGTACCGGTGTCCCTGTAACAGGGTTGGTTATGTATTAGATGTTTATGTATTTCTATAGGTTGCTTGAATTTATTCATCAATCAGATGTTTTGCCATTGGTTACTCTTGCAGATAGGGGGAGATTGCGAACGTCAGTTCTTCCCGGTCTGATATTGACATGCAAGCGGTAGGTCACGTTCTGAAATAGGGCATTCTAATTTCTGTTTTACTATGTACAGTCCTGGAAAAAAGTTTTGAGAATGACACAAATACAAATTTTCACATAGTTTGCTGCTTCAGTGTCTTCAGATATTTTTGTCAGATGTTACTATGGAATCCTGAAGTATAATTCCAAGCATTTCATAAGTGTCAAAGGCTTTTATTTACAATTACATGAAGTTGATGGAAAGAGTCAATATTTGCAGTGTTGACCCTTCTTTTTCTAGACCTCTGCAATGTGATCTCCAGCCTTGTTCTCGTCGACACTCACGCCTGTGTTAACGAGACAATCACTGACATGATGTGAGCTGGTCCTTTTGTGGCAGGGTTCAAATGCAGTGTAAATGTTTTTGGGGGGGATTCAGTTCATTTGCATGGCAAAGAGGGACTTTGCAATTCATCTGATCACTCTTCATAACATTCTGGGGTATATGCAAATTGCCATCATACAAACTGAGGCAGCAGACTTTGTGAAAATGTATATTTGTGTCATTCTCAAAACTTTTGGCCACGACTGTACGTGTCCTGAGGTACTGCAGATACACTGTGTACAAAACATCACAAACACTTCCCTAATAATGAGTTGCACCCCCTTTCTACCCTTCAAAACAGCCTATATTCATAATATCCAATTCTAATACCTTGTTATTTTCTCACCCTGTAGCTGTGTTTCCAAAGTGTTGTTATTTAGGATCAATCCTCTCTGAGTTTCATATCCTTCTACAGTGTTCTGTGCTGTTGCCCAATTTCTCATCCTGCTATCTCTCTCTTCCCCCTTGTGATCGCTTTCCACCTGCTATCTCACTATCTGTCCATGATATCTCTTCTATCACCCTGCTATCTCTCTCTCCCCCCTTGTGATCACTTTCCACCTGATTTATCTCTATCTGTCCCTGATATCTCTCTATCTGTCCCTGATATCTGTCCCTGCTATCTCTCTATCTGTTCCTGCTATCTGTCCCTGCTATCTGTCCCTGCTATCTGTCCCTGCTATCTCTCTATCTGTCCATGCTATCTGTCCCTGCTTTCTCTATATCTGTCCCTGCTATCTGTCCCTGCTATCTCTCTATCTGCCCATGCTATCTCTCTATATGTCCCTGCTATCTGTCCCTGCTATCTCTCTATATGTCCCTGCTATCTCTCTATCTGTCCATGCTATCTCTCTATATGTCCCTGATCTCTCTCTATCTGTCCCTGCTATCTCTCTATCTGTCCCTGTTATCTCTCTATCTGTCCATGTTATATCTCTATATCACTGCTATCTCTCCATATGTCCATGCTATCTCTCCATCTGTCCCTGTTATCTCTCTATATGTCCATGCTATCTCTCTATATGTCCATGCTATCTCTCTATCTGTCACTGCTATCTGTCCCTGCTTTCTCTCTATCTGTCCCTGCTATCTCTCTATCTGTCACTGCTATATGTCCCTGCTATCTCTCTATCTGTCCATGCTATCTGTCCCTGCTTTCTCTCTATCTGTCCCTGCTATCTGTCCCTGCTTTCTCTCTATCTGTCCCTGCTATCTCTCTATCTGTCCCTGCTATCTCTCTATTACCGTGCGATCACTCTCTACCTCTTTATCTCTCCCCTGCTATCGATCTTTCTCCCTCCTGCCATATCAATATCTCCCTGCTATCTCTCTCTCTCTCTCAGTTAAATTCTTTAATGGATTGTCTATAGCGGTGGATGTAATATTACATTAGGTTCCAGAGAAGTAGGGGAATCACACACACCGTGCTGTCATCACTTTAAAGAAGAAGTCAGACATGTATTTATAGATGTTTATGTGATGATGATATTTCTATGTTGAAAAGCGAAATGTAAATGAGTCTTTATTAGTAATGAAAATAGCCGTATTCCACAAAGAGTCGTAGGATATCGACAAAAAGTGATGTTTTATAATGTTGTTTAG
>NW_019944133.1:48121-58121 GCF_002910315.2 Salvelinus sp. IW2-2015
TCTCTCTCTCTCTCAGTTAAATTCTTTAATGGATTGTCTATAGCGGTGGATGTAATATTACATTAGGTTCCAGAGAAGTAGGGGAATCACACACACCGTGCTGTCATCACTTTAAAGAAGAAGTCAGACATGTATTTATAGATGTTTATGTGATGATGATATTTCTATGTTGAAAAGCGAAATGTAAATGAGTCTTTATTAGTAATGAAAATAGCCGTATTCCACAAAGAGTCGTAGAGAATATACACAGACAACAAAGTGATGTTTTAATAATGTATGTTTCACATTTCATTTAAAAAAGTGAATAATGTGCTGTTGATTTTAATTTCTGTTTCCAGTTGGGATTAAATATCCATAATATCCGTAACAAGAGCAGGAGAAATTAATGATATCTTTCTGTTATGGTGTAGTGTTCTTAATTTTAATTAGAAATTGTGCACGAATATTGAATTTAAAAAAAGCCTGTTATAAATTACAGCGCCTTCGGAAAGAATTCAGAGCTGTTGACCTTTTCGTAAATGTTGTTACGTTACAGCCTTATTCTAAAATGGATTTTAAAAAACTGTTTCCTCTCATCAATCTACACACCATAATGACAACGCAAAAACAGGTGTTTAGAAATGTTTGCAAATGAACTAAAAATAGAAATATCACATTTACAGAAGTATTCAGACCATTAACTCAGTATTTACTTGAAGCACCTTTGTATTTATGTATATTATGGATCCCCGTTAGTTCCTGCCAAGGCAGCAGCTACTCTTCCTGGGGTTTATTATGGATCCCCATTAGTTCCTGTCAAGGCAGCAGCTACTCTTCCTGGGGTTTATTATGGATCCCCATTAGTTCCTGTCAAGGCAGCAGCTACTTTTCCTGGGGTCCAAACACATTATGTGGTGGGGAGGTACTGTCACGCCCTGACCTTAGAGAGCCTTTTTTTTTCTCTATTTGGTCGGGGTGTGATTTGGGTGGGCAATCCATGTGTTCTTTTTCTATGTTGGCCGGGTATGGTTCCCAATCAGAGGCAGCTGTCTATCGTTGTCTCTGATTGGTGATCATACTTAGGCAGCCTGTTTTGTGGGTTCTTGTTTTTGCATAGTTGCTGTCTAGCCCTGCAGAACTTTACGTTCGGTTTTGTATTTTGTTGTTTTGTCGGAGTTCATTATTAGATATCATGAACACGTTCCACTCATTAATTTGACGACGGACGTAACACATTAAGACATTTACATTACATATGAAACAAAATATAAAACAGTACATCATACAAAATTATTACACCACTACATATCTACAGTACTAAATGTATAAAACCACCATTCAACGTTATTTCAATGTCCGTGTGTGTAGCGTGCTGGCGTTTGTGTACAGATCCGTCCGTCTGTACCTGTGTGTGTGTCTCTTCACAGTCCCCGCTCTTCCACATGGTTTATTTTTACCTGTTTATTAAATCTGATTCCACTGCTTCCATCAGTTACCTGATGTGGAATAGAGTTCCATGTAGTCATGGCTCTATGTAGTACTGTGCGCCTCCCATAGTCTGTTCTGGACTTGGGGACTGTGAAGAGACCTCTGGTAGCATGTCTAGTGGGATATGCATGGGTGTCTGATTCAGCTTGTCAACACCTGTTACAAAAACAAGTAGTGATGACGTCGATCTCTCTACCACCTTGACTCATGAGATACTGACTAGGCATGTCATTAATGTTAGCTCTCTGTGTACTTTATAGGGCCATATATTTAGGACTAACTTATTCCTTGCCACCTGTTCTGAAACGAACTGCAGCTCTTTGTTAAGTGTTGCAGTCATTTCAGTCGCTGTAGTAGCTGACGTGTATAGTGTTGAGTCATCCACATACATAGACACTCTGGCCTTACTCCAAGCCAGTGGCATGTCGTTAGTAAAGATTGAAAAAAGTAAGGGGCCTAGACAGCTGCCCTGGGGAATTCCTGATTCTACCTGGATTATGTTGGAGAGGCTTTCATTAAAGACCACACCCTCTGTGTTCTGTTAGACAGGTAACTCTTTATCCACAATAGAGCAGGGGGTGTAAAGCCATAACACATCCATTTTTCCAGCAACAGACTATGATTGATAATGTCAAAAGATACAGTGAAGTCTAACAAAACAGCCCCCACAATCATTTTATCATCAATTTCTCTCAGCCATTCATCCATCATTTGTGTAAGTGCTGTGCTTGTTGAATGTCCTTCCCTATAAGTGTGCTGAAAGTCTGCTGTCAATTTGTTTACTGTGAAATAGCATTGTATCTGGTCAAACATCATTTTTTCCAAAAGTTTATGAACGGATCGTAACAGGCTGACTGGTCGGCTATTTGAGACAGTAAAGGGGGCTTTACTATTCCTAGATCGCAGAATGACTTTAGCTTCCCTCCAGGCCTGAGGGCACACACTATCTAGTTGACTTATCATGAAGATGTGGCAAATAGGAGTGACAATATCGTCCGCTATTATCCTCAGTAATTTTCCATCTAGATTGTCAGACCCCGGTGACTTGTCATTGTTGATAGACAATACTTTTTTCACCTCTTCCACACTGAATTTACAGAATTCAAAAGTACAATTGTCTTTCATAATTTGGTCCTATATACTTGGATGTGTAGCGTCAGCGTTTGTTACTGGCATGTCATCCCTAAGTTTGCTTTTCTTGCCAATACAAAAGTCATTAGGTAGTTGGCAATATCAATGGTGTGTGTTTTGTGATGAATGAGCTGATATCAATGAATGAAGTCAAGTAAGCCTTTTTTCCCAAAATGTAATTTGCTCCAAAGCTTTTTACTATCATTCTTTATATAATTTATCTTTGTTTCATAGTATAGTTTTTTTTTATTTTGTCAAATGATTTCTTAATTTGCAGTACATTTGCCAATAAATTGTACAGCCAGACTTGTTTGCCTTTTGTCTCATCCCTCTCAACCATACCATTTTTCAATTCCTAATCAATCCAAGGGGATTTAATAGTTTTACAGTCATTTTCTTAATGGGTGCATGCTTATTAGTAACTGGAATAAGTAGTTTCATAAATGCGTCAAGTGCAGCGCCTGGTTGCTCCTCAGACCAGCAAATATTATTTATATCGTCAACATGTGAATCACTACCAAACGTATTGTATGACCTCTTATACACTATATTAGGCCCAGCCTTTGGAACTTTGGTTTTCCTAGACATGGCTACTATATTGTGATCACGACATCCTATGCATTTTGGATACTGCTTTAAAGCAATTTTCTGCAGCATTAGTACAGATGTGATCAATAGATGTTGATGATTTCATTATCGTGCTGTTTGTAACTACCCTGGTAGGTTGACTGGTAACCTGAACCAGTTTGCAAGTACTGGTTACAGTTTGAATAATTTTGTTGAGTGGGCAGCTTGATGAAAGCCAGTCAATATTTAAATCACCCAGAAAATATACCTCTCTGTGGATATCACATACATTATCAAGCATTTCACACGTTATCCAGATACTGACTGTTAGCACTTGGTGGTCTATAGCAGCTTCCCACCAGAATGGTCTTTAGGTGAGGCAGCGAATACAGCATTGAGTCTTCTTGGGACAAAACAAGCTTGGCACACCTGTATTTGGGGAGTTTCACCCATTCTTCTCTGCAGATCCTCTCCCACAGGTGGACTCCAATCAAGTTGTAGAAACATCTCAAGGATGCTCAATGGAAACAGGATGCACCAGAGCTCAATTTCGAGTCTCATATCAAAGGGGCAGAATAAAAACCTGTTTTCACTTTGGCATTGTATGGTATTGTGTGTAGATTGCTGAGGATTTGTTTTATTTAATCCGTTTTAGAAAAAAGGCTGTAATGTATCAAAATGTGGAAAAAGTCAAGGGGTCTGAATACTTTCCGAAGGCTCTGTATTTCAATTTACGCTCGGTTGTGCCTCACAAGTTGTACACCAACTGATCTATTTTGTTATCAAAGCTTGAGTTTTGAAATACAATATGGTCTGAGAAGAACAATATTGACAGGCCAGACATATAGTCCAAAATACTGTGATAATGTATTAATGCCTACTGCACAAACTCCATTCCTATGGTAATGTAAAGAAAAGTCTGAGCGATAGATCTCGGCTTGCTTTTTGACCGCGAAAGTGATCTTCATTCAAAAATGGTTGGTGACGACTGATTTAGGGAACAGGGACCCATTTGGTATCATGTCAAAAGTAGTGCACTATATAGGGAATAGGGTCCCATAGGGCTCAGGTCTAAAGTAGTGCACTATATAGGGAATAGGGTCCCATTTGGGATGCAGTTTGTGTGTTCTCTCTCTGTTGGGAAATGTTTTGTTTACACATCCGTGCAGATGGCCCAATCAATATTAGAACCTATTATCCTGGCTGAACTATTTAACACCGCCTGGCGCCTAAAACTACGACCACTCAATGAAGTTCGTCACGCAATTACGATGCCCATCATGTTCTATTAGACCCATCTACCTATCCCAGATATCTACTTAGTTGTGACTGCCCTGGTTCAGATACGGACCCACTTAACCAGCCTCTGGATGTTCTAATCTAAATGGTGACCAGGGGTCGAATTTAGCTGTTAGAAACTGCTGAGATGAATTCTCAGATAGCCGCCATTTTGATTGAGAATCCTTTTTTTTTTTTGTGTCTTTCTCCTCATTGTTCTGTCATTTCTAAAGGCTTCCAGTACGTATCACTTTGAGATCCTACACAACAGGGAGATGGGGGATATTGTCTGAGACCATCAAGGTCTACCGAGGCCTACTCCAATCTACAAAACAATATTTTCTGTTTTGATTCGAAACAACATTGGATCTGAATATTAATTGACATCAATTTCCCTCAGAGACTACCGGTTATCAGTTTTAATTGAATAATTAATTGCCCCTGGGAAATGGATGTGTTCCTTCCCAGACTCAATGTATCTCAGAGGCAGACCCATAGAAATATAGTCTATAATACGGGCTTCCCCCAATCAAGTCAAATGAGGGCATTTGTTGCCATCAAATTAAAATAACAATTAACTACATATTTTCATTCAACGTTTTTTTTATTTTATAAGTAAATTCATACAATTTATTTACAGACAACAACCTGGTTGTTAGTCATTTTGGTCATGTTGCTACAGCACAGACATAGCATAGTCGCTATAAACGGTTGGGTTGTGTGCAAAACTACAGGCCAAAACCAGACGTGGTTGTCTTAGACTATTGACAACATGGCAAACTATATTTCATCTCCAAAATCTTTATTGAAAACAAATTAAAAAAATTACAATGAGCACTTGTTATCTCAAATACATTGTTAAATAAAAAATAATTAAAACATTTGTTGTCATTGTTACATTCCCAATAAACCATTATTTTTGGTTCAAACAGAAGAGGAAACTAGCAAAGAGTCTCTGACAACAACCAAAACAAAACAGGGGGGGTTCTGAAAGACACTATGGGGGTGTCCACTGAAAGACACTATGGGGGTGTCCACTGAAAGACACTATGGGGGTGTCCACTGAAAGACACTATGGGGGTNGTCCACTGAAAGACACTCATGGGGGTGTCCACTGAAAGACACTCATGGGGGTGTCCACTGAAAGACACTATGGGGGTGTCCACTGAAAGTTGACTAGTAACAACAACTAGGACCTAAAAGACACCCACCATGAGACCCACTAACAGGAAAACAAACTGATAACCCACACCAAACATAAAGACAGGAAGCAAACCAAAAAAGTGGAGCCGAACGGCGAAGATCAGATAAAGGACTGTTAGTCTAGAAACCAAATAGGTGAAGACAACTAAAGCTGTTAACCCTCCACATCTCTCAATCCAACTGGAGCACTGGGCCAGCCACTCCTATATATCACCTGAGACAGCACAGGTGTAACACATATTGACTAACGAGGTGACACTAATTGATGTGCCCCACATGCTAACGTGCTAACATCCACAAATAAATGGAAAACCTAAAGCCTGTAACCCCATATTAGGATAGACATGACAGTCAAAACACCTCAAAACAAGACTTGGTATCCTACAATTACCCACAAGGCAGTTTCTTGCCATTGCTGCCAGCTATCTGACCATTCAGAATCATATCAACTCACATGTTCCGTCCAGATCGATGCGTACGCATCAACTCGTTTACCCAAATTGACTGGCCGTTCTAAACAAAACGGTTGCTATGCAGGCTGGACAACATTCTTGTCACTTGCTAGCTAATTAGCCTGGAGAGAAGAGCCGAGTTAGCTAGAGAGGAGGTTGTTACCGTAGGACCATGAGATGGCTGTAGCAGAAGTATTTGTTTTTGAAGCTGAAAGCACGTCGAGGTCAGTTAGCGAGAAAGATGAATGGACAACAGTAATGTCCAAAAATGGAACAAAAAAGGGCTAAAATTGTTGTGTAAAATGAGTCTGATGAGTCGTTCCTTGTTGGAGTACGTTTTCTGGGATAAAGATGTTCATTCGACCCTTTTGACATCACGAGGATGGCGAAGAAGGCTTTGGTGAAAGAGAATGCAGTCACAGTAACCAGGAGTGGTGTCGATATCATGTGTATATAAAGAGCAAAAAGAGTGTGCATTGTAGCTCGCGAAAATATCGAAGCATGATATGAACAGATTCGTTTTTTTCGGAGCAGGGTAAAAGGTGTTATCTCTGGCGTCCCGTTGGACATTGATAATCGAATTGATGATGTTTTGAGGGCAAAGGGTGGTCACACCAAATATTGATTTGATATAGATTTTTCTTCTGATTTACTCACTTTGCATTTAGTTAATTGATAAATATAATCTATTAACATGTCTATTTTTGAAAACATTCTTACTTTACAGCATTTTTTCACACCTGCCTAAAACGTTTGCACGGTACTGTATATATATACAGCATTAGTATATAGTATTCTACAGTACAAGTCAAAAGTTTGGACACACCTACTCATTCCAGGGATTTTCTTATTTTTTACAATTTTCTACATTGTAGAATAATAGCGAAGACATCAAAACTATGAAATAACACATATGGAATCATGTAGTACTTCCTGAAGCTAGATGAAAGAATGCCAAGAGTGTCATCAAGGCAAAAATGTGGCTACTTTGAAGAAGATTTGATTAACACTTTTTTGGTTACTACATGATTCCATATGTGGAGATACGGGATCAGAGCATGACGACGTGTTATTTCACACCGAGGCTTGGTCGTCATCGAGGGGGAGGGTTAGAGATGTGTTTCGCATTAAGAGAGAAATTGTTGTCATTCCCAATGGATGTGAACAACAACAACAAAAAAATTAACAATGTGAACAAAAAACCAGTCTAATTTATGTCTCTCCTTCCCCTCTCTTGCTCCTCTCTCTCTCTCTCCCACCTCCACCTCTCTCTCCACTTTCCCACCTCCACAGACAGGATATTAACACATTGATATGCATCAAGGCTATTGGTTCATAAGTCAAAACATCGCTTTCAAGGCAAAACACTTGGTGATAGAGTTGCAATGGGTAAATTGTTGAAAGACAGACAGACATATTCACTCACAGACAGGCAGGCAGGTAGACAGACGTGTGCACTCATAGGCAGACAGGCAGACAGACAGACAGACAGACATATCCACTCACAGGCAGACAGGCAGGCAGGCATACAGACATATCCACTCAC
Organism: Salvelinus sp. IW2-2015; assembly: GCF_002910315.2. Lineage (NCBI taxonomy): Eukaryota > Metazoa > Chordata > Actinopteri > Salmoniformes > Salmonidae > Salvelinus > Salvelinus sp. IW2-2015. The sequence continues at coordinate 55,766 of NW_019944133.1, forward strand.
AGACAGGCAATTAGACAGACATATCCACTCACAGACAGGCAGAGAGACAGAGAGGACAGCACAGACAAGACAAGACAGACGACGAGACAGACAGAGCAGAACAGACAGACAGACAGACAGACAGACAGACAGACCAGACAGACACAGACAGAACAACAAGACAGATCACAGACATTTCTCACAGACAGGCAGAATATACTGCTAAATACTAACAATGTAAACTAGAACTGGTCTAAGCGTAACTATGTTGTTGATACAGGAAGACCTGTCTGTCTTAAGATCATACATAGGAAAGATATCTGTCTGAGTTACAGGAAAGATACTTAGTTGAGGGTCAGAGAAGTACTTTCAATTGGCAGAAAAATATTGAATCTTCCAAATTGTACATATTCGTGACATTTTTGTAAATAGATCCAAAAGTATTTCTGCCTCTAATTGGGCACAATAGAGTAATAAATTGATAGAATTCTTGAATGAAGCGAGGTTATATAAAAAATATATATATATTGACTAGAACAGTCTTTCTGTTGCTAACGACTGCCTTGCCTTACCTTGCCTGCCTAATGACTGCCTGCCTTCTCTGCCTGCCTAACTGACTGCCTGCCTTCCTGCCTGCTAACTGCATGGTTGTCTGTCTGTCTGTCTGTCTGTCATTGGTCTGTCTGTTGTCTGTCTGCTGTCTGTCTGCTGCTGTCTGGTTCTGTCTGTCTTCTCTGTCTGGTCTGTCTGTCTGTCTGTCTGTCTGTCTGTCTGTCTGTCTGTATGCCTGTATGGGCTGTCTGTCTGTCTGTCTGTCTGTCCTGTCTGTCTGTCTGTCAGCCTTTCTTTGGGAAGAGGGAGAGATGAGAGGAGGGGGGTCATTAAAAGAAGGAGGGAGAGAGAATGGAGGGAGGATGAGGAAGGGAGAGAGTGAGGGAGGGATAGAGAAATGAGGGAAGTAGAGAGAGGAAGGTGAAGCGAAGGATGGGAGAGAGAGGAGAGAAGAGTGAAAGGAGATGAAGGGCGGAGAGTAGATGGGGAGAGAGAATTGAGGCGGGAGATGATGAGCAGCGATGAGAGGGGGGAGAGGGAGGGTTGAAAGGAGGGATGAGAAAAGAGGAGGAGGGAGGCGAGAGGAGAGAAGAGGAAGAGGAGGGGGGAAGTGGGGAAAGAAAATGGTGGGAAACTAGAGGGAGTCGAGTGAGAGTGAGTGAGTGAGTGAGTGAGGGGAGGGAAGGAGGGAAGGGAGGGAGGAGAGGGAGGGAGGGAGGGAGGAGGGAGGGAGACTAGAGTGTGGAGAGTGGAAATGGGGAGAGGAGTCGATCAGACAGACATAGGTGGGAGAGAAGAGGGGGAGGGAGATTAGAGGAGGGGGGGACATTCATATTTATTTATTGACTGCAATCAGCAGTTTTTTTTCTTTGTGTCCGTTCTATTTTTTGCAAATGTAGATGCTTTTCACTGACAACTGCAAATCAACAATCAGCTATTTACTATGCTGCATTGCTCTGCCCAAATAGCGTGTTTCCCAAATGTAGGTTATACCCTAATTTAAAACATATATTTTTTTTAAGAAGCTAATAATCCTCTGTGGCTAAATCATATTCTCTGGTGTAGTGTGTTTAAAAGATGTTTTGCTTTAAAGCTACAATATGTAACATTTTGTGCGAAGAAATATGAGTTTCAGTTCTTTCAATCCCCTTTGAAAGCAGCAGTTCTGTTCTATGAGTGCTATTTCTATGCTTCCCATTCTGAAGTTTAGTTTTTGTGTCTTTTACTTTAGATTTTGTACACCATCTTCAAACAGCTGAAAAAAAACTATATTTTTGTTTATTGAAAATATATTTCACAGCGGTTTAGACGGTACAATGATTCTCTACACAACGACTGCTTGTTTTGTCACATAAACTGAAATTTGGCAAACTATTACAATTTTAGGAACCTGGAAATGTGCATATCACATTTTGTAAAACAGGAGGAAATAAATAATTTTCACAAGTTCAATTCAATTTACTTTAGAGATAGCTCAGCTTCCCCTAGCCATTGGATGTGCTGCCTCCTGAGAAGGAAAATACTTTTCTTTCCCAATCTCCCCTCAGAGTTGCTACTTTAAGCTCCGTGAGCTTGGCAGGACACCGTGAGTTTGGCAGTACACCGTGAGTTTGGCAGTACACCGTGAGTTTGGCAGGACACCGTGAGCTTGGCAGGACACCGTGAGTTTGGCAGTACACCGTGAGTTTGGCAGGACACCGTGAGCTTGGCAGGACACCGTGAGCTTGGCAGGACACCGTGAGCTTGGCAGGACACCCGCATACTAGCCGCGTACCGGCTAACTAGCTAGCCATTTACATCCGTTACACATCAGCCGTCCCTTTCA
>NW_019944133.1:60817-69341 GCF_002910315.2 Salvelinus sp. IW2-2015
GCCAGGCCACCGTGAGCTTTGGCCAGTACACCGTGAGTTGGGCAGGTACAACCGTGAGCTTGGCAGGGACACTCGTGAAAGTTTTGGCAGTAACACCGTGAGTTTGGCAGTACACCCGTGAGCTTTAGCCGGAGCACCGTGAGCTTTTTTTTAGCAGGAAACCGTGAGTTTGGCAGGAGCAACGTTGAGCCTTACGGCCCAAGGACACCGTGAGCGTTGGCATGGACAATCCTACAACGTGAGTTTTTTGCAGGAAACCGTGAGCTTGGCAGGACACGTGAGCTTGCAGGACACGTGAGTTTGGCAAGTAACAGCGTGAGGCTTGGCAGGACAACCGGGAGCTTGGCAGACACGTGATTGCGCAGGACACCGGGACTTGGCAGGACAACCGTAGCTTGGCAGGACACCGGGAGCTTTGGCAGGACATCCAGGGAGTTTGGCAAGGACCACCAGTGAGCTATTAAGCAGCGGCACCGTGAGTTTTGGCAGGACAACCGCTGAAGCGCTTTAGGCAGGACACCGTGGAGCTTAGGCGACACCGTGAGTTGGAGGACACGTGAGTTTGGCAGGACAATACCGTGAGTTCTGCAGTACACCGTGAGTTTGGCAGTACAACGTGAGCTTGCAAAACGAGACAACCGTGACGTTTGGCAGGAAACGTGAGCTTGGGCAGGACACCGTGAGTTTGGCAGGACAGCAGTGAGTTTTGGCAAGGACACCCGTGAGTCCTTTGGCCAGGACACACCAGTGAGGTTTGGCAGGCCAACGTGAGCTTTCGCAGGACCCGTGAGCTTTAGCAGGACACCAGTGAAGCTTTAGCAGGACAACCCGTGCAGCTTTAGGCAGGACGACCGTGAGCTTGGCAGTAACCAGCTGAAGTTTGGAGGACACCGTGAGTTTGGAGGACCCGTGACTTTAAGCAGGACAAGCCAGGAGCTTCTGGCAAGGACACCGTGATTTGGCAGGACAGCCGTGAACTTTGGGCAAGGACACGTGAGCTTGGGCAGGACACCGTGAGCTTTGGCAGGACACGTGAGCGTTTGGCAAGTACAACCGTGAGTTTTGGCAGTAACACGTGAAGCTTGGCAGGAAAACTCCTGTGAGCTTGGCAGTACAGAGGATCGTGAGCTTTGGCAGGACACCGTACAAAGCTTGGCAGTACAACCGTGAGCTTGGCAGGACACCGTGACCGCTTAGGCAGTACAGACGCGTGCCGGTTAAGACAGTTCACCGTGAGGCTTGGCAGGACCCGTGAGTTGGACAGGACATTAACCGTGAGCTTGGCAGGACACCGTGAGTTTGGAGTACATCCGTGAGCTTGGCAGGACACCGTTGTGAGTTTGCAAGTAAACACCGTGAGCTTGGCAAAGGAAACGCCGTGACGCTTCGGCAAAGTGCACACGTGAGCTCTGGCAAGGAAACACCGCCGTAGAGCTTGGAGCAGTAACAAAAATCATCCGTGAGCTTCGGCAGGAACACCGTGAGCTTGGCAAGTCAGAACGATGAAGCTTAGCAGTCACCGATGAAGCTTGCAGGGTACAACCGTGAGTTTGGCAGGACAATCCGTGAGCTTGGCAGACACCGTGAGTTTGGCAGTACACACCCGTGAGCTTGGCAGGACATCCGTAAGTATTGGCAGTTACACCGTGAGCTTTTGCCCAGTACCCGTGAGTTTGGCAGGACCTTGTGAGTCTACACTTGTTAACCTAAGACATACTAGCATGTAGTCATTTTCTTTTCACTCCAAGCCCTCTCTGCAAAAACATTAAATACTTTATCCCTCCATTCTTCTTCTCTGCACTGTTAAAGCCCATAGGACAAGCTGAGAGGATAGATAAGAGAGAGAGAGAGAGAAGAGAGAGAGAGAGAGAGAGAGAGAGAGAGAGAGAGAGAGAGAGTAGAGAGAGAGAGAGAGAGAGAAGAGAGAGAGAGAGAGAGAGAGAGAGAGAGAGACGAGAGAGAGAGACGAGAGAGAGAGAGAGAGAGAGAGACAGAGAGAGAGAGAGTGAGAGAGCAAGAAGAGATGAGAGAGAGCGAGAGAGGAGAAGAGCCTGGCTTGTCGACATTGCCTGCTGCACTCTAGTCATTATTCTCAAGGTACTGCCTTCTGGTTTGCTAATGAAAAATGTAGCACAGGACCCCAACATCATCATTCTCTTATAGTTATAGCCAAGGCCGCAATTAAAAGAGTAAAACTCGTCCCAAATGCGTCTGGACATAAACTTCAGGGAAGGGATTATGTTGCCATACGCAAGTACCACAAGACACAAAGTAAAATGACCACTATGTATTCACGAATACGAATAAGCCTGGGTCACTAGTTTAACAACAATAGTTTGTTTCAGCTGCTCCTCTTCCTCTGGCTGATGTGTGTTTCTGATTACGGTCTGAATATCAAGAGGTGTGTGGTTGCGTGAGTGGTGTGTGTGTGGTGTGGTGTGTGTGTGTGTGTGTGTGTGTGTGTTTGTGTGTGTGTGTGTGTGTGTGTGTGTGTGTGTGTGTGGTGTGTGTGGTGTGGTGTGGTGTGGTGTGTGTGTGTGTGTGTGTGCCCGCGTAATATATGGACTGTTATGTTTTGTGTGTCGAGTAGAAAGATAGGGTGATGGGGATATGGACAGTGTCCAATCTCTGCAGCCCTCCTACAGCTCAGTATGTAAATTAGGGCTGCATCAATGGCTTCTCTCTCCCTCTCTGTAATTGGCTGAAATGAAACCTTTTCTCTTCAAAGATTTGGGGAAAGGTGTTATTGTTCTTGTTGCTGTCAACGCAGAACAAACTTCACAGCTGCGAACAAACAAAGATCGAGAGAAAAAGTAAAGGATGCGTCAAGAAGGAAGTGTCTAGAAGAGAGGTTTCCTGAGAAAGGAGAGTGCGTTTTCTGAGAAAGAGTGTCCTGAGAGGGGTGTTTCTGAGGAAGCGAGGGGTGTTTCTGAGGAAGAGAGTGTGTTTCGGAGAAAGGAGGTGTTTCTGAGAAAGGAGGGGTGTTTCTGAGAAATGAGAAGAGTTGTTTCTAGGACGTGTCCTGAGAAAAGGAGAGGTTGAGAAGGATGTTTCTGATGATGGGAGAGTGTTTCTTGGGAAGGAGAGGTGTTCTCGAGGAGGAGGGGTGTTTCTGAGGAAAGGAGAGGTGTCTCTGAGGACAGGATGAGGTGTTTCTTGAGAGAATGAATGAGAGGCGGTGTTTCTGAGAAAGGAGTTACGAAATTAGAGGTGTTCTGAAAAGGCAAGTGTTTCAGAATAAGAGGTGTTTCTGAGAAATTAGGAGGTGTTGTCTCTGGAAGAGAGGTGTTTCTGAGAAAGAAGGGTAGAGGTAGTAGGTTTTTGAGAAAGTGAGAGGTTCATTCTGAGGAGGAGAGGTGGTTTCTGAGAAAGGAAGAGGTGTTTTCTGAGAACGGAGAGGTGGTTTCTGAGAAAGAGAGAGTGTTTCGTGAGGAAGGAGAGGTGTTTCTGAGAAAGGAAAGAGGTGTTTCCTGAGCAAGGAGAGGTTGTTTTGAGAAAGGAGAGTATGTTTCCTGAGAAGGAGAGTGTATTCTGAGAAACGGGCAGGTGTTTCCGAGGAAAGGGAGGTGTTTTCTGAAGAAAGGAGGTTAGGAAAGTGTTTCTGAGGAAGGCAGAGGGTGTTTCTGAGAGAAGGAGAGGTGTTTCGGAGAAGGAGAGGGTGTTTCTGAAGAAAGGAGAGGTGTTTTCTGAGAGAGGGATTGGTGTTTCTGAGGCAAAGGAGAAGGTGTTTCTGAGAGAAGGAGAGGTGTTTCGTGAAGAAAGGAAGAGGTGTTTTGAAGACGAGAGAAGGAGAGGAGAGGTGTTTCTGAGGACAAGGAGAAGTGTTTTCTGTGAAGAAAGGAGAGGCCTGTTTCTAAAGAGGAAGGAGAGCGCATGCTCTCCTGATGAAAGGAAAGGAGGTGGGGTATTCTGAGAAAGGAGAGGGAAGGAGAGGATAGGAGAAGGTTATTCCTGAAGAAACAGGAGAAGCGCTTTTCTTGCAGCTGAGAGAATTAAAGGGCAGCACACAAGTGACCTGAGAAGGATTAAACAGGAAAACAGAGGAATGTAAGCCTGATTTAATCAAAAATATCAAAGACAATATTCCTCCTCCCGCAGTAAAAAGATCAGGACAATCAGGGCCTCCTGAATTTAAAAAAAAAAGGAACCTTTCTAAAAACCAACAGGACTCGTCTCTGTAAACAATCGGCTTTTTCTAGAGCAATACTATGAAGGTTTGTTAAAACACAGGGAACACTTTGGGAGGATCTTATGTTTAAAACAGGGAAGTACTGGGCAACGGTTTTGTTAAAAACAAGGAATACTGGGAGGTTTGGTTAAATCACATTTTGGAAAATAACATCGGGACAATTTGTTAAAAAAAAAGTAAACAGGGAACACTGGGAGGTTAGTTTAAAAACACAGGAAACTGGGGAGGTTTGGGTTAGAACAGGGATCACCTGGAGGATTATTGTTTAAAAAACAGGAATACTGGGGAAGTTTTGTTAAAAAAAGAGCCAAGGAAACGGACTACGGGAGAGTTTGTTAAAACCACAGGTAGAACACTGGCGCGCTTTGGTTCATAAAACAGGGAAATCTTGGGTTAGGTTTGTTAAAAAACCAGGAAATACTGCGGCAGGTTTGTTAAACAATCAGGGAACACTGGGAAGGTTTTGGTTTAAAAAACTTACGAAGGGAATACTAGGGGATTTTAAAACAGGGATACGGGAAAGTTCTTTGTTAAAACAGGGAACACTGGAGAGGTTTGTTAAAACAGAGAAGGAACAGGCTAGGGAGGAAGAGGTTTGTTAAAAGAAACACAGGAGAATACTGGGAGGATTTGTTAAAAAAAAAAAACAGAGGCGAATACTGGGGGAAAGGTTGGTTTGCCAAAGACCAAGGGAGAACAGGGAGCTGGGAAGGGAGCTTTGGGGTTAAACAGGGAATAACTATGAAAAAAGGTTTGTTAAAAACAGCGGATACCTGGGAGGTTTGTAAAAACAGGAGAAAATACGGGAGGCTTTGTTAAAACCCAGGGAAACCACTGGGAGGTTTGTTCAAAACAGGGAACAACTGGGAGAGTTGGGTTTAAAAAAACAGGGAATAACTAGACCAACGGTTTTGTCTAAAAACAGAGGAATACTTGGAGTTGTTAAGGAAAACAACAGGGAATACTGGGAGGAAGTTTGTTAAAGGAATGAAGTTAAAACCCTGACTTTTTTCTTTTCATTGTAATTCTTTAAAGCCATAGTTATAGTGTTCACTGCCATCTTAAGAGGGACTATTGTGGGATTCCTGTGATCGGTTCTTTCCTCAGTGAATGCCTGAGCAGAACAGGAGAGGCCATTCATGGGTATGCATGTTTGAAATAGCTACCACGCCCTCATCCTGCGATAGAGCAGGCCTCACTTATTACCGCTCTCTTAAGGGATTGCTGCCAAATAATATGGAACCCGAATTAGGGAGAGGCAGGTTGGTAATCAGTATAACTTTAGTATGCTCCAACATCGCCCCGACATCGGGGCGCACAGAACAAGGCACCCTCTGCACCATCAACACAGTCACTCCCCAGAAGCGTTGTTACTGGCACGTCCAGTCAAACCGCCGGCCTTAGCAGGCAATGGTGGAAACCCTAACTTTAAGTACTCAGAGCAAGGTGACGTAACGCGGGTTGAAACGGTAAATCATAGCGGTACCGGCTAACTAGCTTAGCATTTCAACATGCCGTTACACTCACTCCTACCTTTAACGTACTCGCCTGTTGTCGCAGCCACAGACCAGTGGAATCGGGTCAACCAGCACCAATATTAACAAGTATATATTTAAACACGTGTCCCCTGCGTTCATGCCCCGACACGGGCTTGCGAACCAGGGCACCCTCTGCACCATCAACAACGTGATCGCCACGCAAGCTATGTTTACGCCACGTTAATCAATACACGGCATCGTCATACATGTGCCAAACCCGTCTTGCAGAGCAAGGGGAAACCTCCTTAAGTCTCAGAGCAAGTCGACGTAACTCGATTTCAAACGCTACTACTAGCCTATTGTTCACGTAGCCCAACATCGACTACAGCTAGCCGATCTTTCACATGCCGTGTACAACAGGGAGGTAGGGAGGGAAGGGATTAAGAGAGAGAGAGAGAGAGAGGAGAGAGAGAGAAGAGGAGAGATGAAAGGAAGAGAGAAGAGAAAACCTATATGTTTATTTATGCTTATTTACTTTAACTTGTGTGCTTTAACCATTTGTACATTGTTACAACACTGTATATATATAATATGACATTTGTCATGTCTTTATTGTTTTGAAACTTCTGTATGTGTAATGTTTACTGTTAATTTTTATTGTTTATTTCACTTTTGTATATTATCTACCTCACTTGCTTTGGCAATGTTAACACATGTTTCCCATGCCAATAAAGCCCCTTGAATTGAATTGAATTGAGAGGGTGTGAGATGGTGTAAACCAGTTCACATGTGGTCTGAATACTTTCCGAATGCACTTTAACTTTTTCCACATTTTGTTACATTACAGCCTTATTACAAAATAGATTAAGTGCCTTTAACTGTTGAGTGGCTTCCATCTGGTCACTTAACAATAAAGACCTGATTGGTGGAGTGCTGCAGAGATGAATGTCCTTCTGGAAGGTTCTCCTATCTCCACAGAGGAATGCTGGAGCTCATTCAGAGTGACCATCGGGTTCTTGGTCACACTCTTGTTGGTTCCAAACTTCTTCCATTTAAGAATGATGGAGGCCACTGTGTTCTTGGGGAGCTTCAATGCTGAAGAAATGTTTTGGTACCTTTCCCCAGATCTGTGCCTCGACACAATCCTGTCTCGGAGCTCTACGGGCAATTCCTTAGTTTTTGCTCTGACGTGTACTGTCAACTGTGGACCTAATATAGACAGGTGTGTGCCTGTCCAAATCATGTCCTATCAGTTGAATTTACCACAGGTGGACTCCAGTCAAGTTGTAGAAACATAAAGGATGATGAATGGAAACAGGATGCACCTGAGCTCAATTTCTAGTCTCATAGCAAAGGGCCTGAATACTTTTTTTTATACATTTGCAAAATGTTCTAAAAACCTGTGTTTGTTTTGTCATTATGGGTTATTGTGATGTCATTATGGGGTGTTGTGATGTCATTATGGGATATTGTGATGTCATTATGGGGTATTGTGATGTCATTATGGGGTATTGCGTGTACATTGTTGAGGAGCATTATTTATACAATCCATTTTTGAACAAGGCTGCAATGTAACAAAATGTGGAAAAAGTCAAAGGGTCTTGTAACGGCGTTCCTCTTCCACTTCATACGAAGAGGAGGAGCAGGGATCGAACCAAAATGCAGACTTGTGATTTGACATGATATTTATTAAAGTAAAGACGACAACACGAACTTCACTTAACTAAACAAAACAACAAACGGAGTAGACAAACCTGAACGTAAGGACTTACATGTAACGCAGAACGAACGGACAGGAAAATGACTACATAAAACGACGAACGAACGAAACAGTCCCGTATGGTGCAACATAGACACAGACACAGGAGACAACCACCCACAAACAAACACTGTGAAACTACCTACCTTAATATGATTCTCAATCAGAGGAGATGAAAACCACCTGCCTCTAATTGAGAACCATATTAGGTACCCAAACCAACATAGAAACAGAAAACATAGACTGCCCACCCAAACTCACGTCCTGACCAACTAACACATACAAAACTAACAGAAAACAGGTCAGGAACGTGACAGGTCTGACTACTTCTGAGGCAGCTTGTTTGGTTGTGTTCTACTGTCTGAAGGAGAAGGTGACATGTCTGCTCTGGGGGAGAGGAGAATATGAATGATAGTATGGATGAACATACTCAAGGTTCTCCTTATAACATGGAAATTACATGAATCAAGGTGTTCTGTATCTCTGTCAAATCCACACTAGCAAATATACAATACCGTCTCATCATGTTGTCACCGTATTGTGCTAAAACAAACTGTAGACATGTCTATTTCACCATCCATAGCATACCACTACTTTACATAAAATACTACAGCCATATCAGTACTATACATAAAATACTACAGACATAGCAGTACTATACATGAAATACTACAGACATACCACTACTATACATGGAATACTACAGACATACCACTACTGTACATAAAATACTACAGACATACCACTACTAAACATGAATCATGTAAGTAGTGGTATGTCTGTAGTATTCATGATTAGTGGATGTCTGAGTCTTTTCATGTTAAGTAGGGGTTATGTCTGTAGTATTTCATGTATGTAGTGGGATGTCTGTAGTATTTCATGTTAAGTAGTGGTATGTCTAGTATTTCATGATATGTAGGGGTAGTCTGCAGTATTTCACTGTTTTTAGTAGTGGTTGTCATGTGAGTATTTTATATACAGTAATGGTTGTCGTTGTAGTATTCATGTATAGTACTGATATGTCTGTGTATTCATGTATAAGTTACTGATTATGCGTAGTATTCCTTTAAGGTGTGGTGTCTTGTAGATTTCAATGTA
>NW_019944133.1:69366-70770 GCF_002910315.2 Salvelinus sp. IW2-2015
ACTATACATGAAATACTACAGACATACCACTACTATACATGAAATACTACAGACATACCACTACTATACATGAAATACTACAGACATACCACTACTATACATGAAATACTACAGACATACCACCACACTTTGTAAGCTGTCGTAGTGATAGCTTACATAGCTGATGTTCCATGCAGTTTATTGACTAGTAAATACTTGTGTTTCAGTGCAGAGCATCAGCAGCAGCTTGATGTCTTGTTTTACAGGCTCTATCAGAACTGACCTTGAGACTCTGTCAGAGAGATAATTACTCGACGTGTTCAGACCTGTTCAGACCTGACTAGACTTGAAGAGACCAAAAAGTACAGACTGTTCCTTCAAGAAAACATGTCACGATGCAAAGAAAAAAAATTGGAAACAAGGAGGGGAGGAGTATTAATAAGTCTTTTTTAGCTTCAAAACCTTTCAACAACAGGGACCTGGAACAGGAAGTAGAGAAACATTTAGGTTTGTGTTAGATTCAAAGGCTCGTCGTGTGATTTCCCCTATAGGAGATAAACGGAATGAGTTCCATCATAACACGGAGAAACAGGATGATAATTGACAATCGTTCAGACATTATATTAGAGAATTTATTTCTGGATGTATCAGTTATGGGGCAACAGGTAGCCTAGTGGTTAGAGCGTTGGGCCAGTAACCGAAAAGTTGCTGGATCGAATCCCCGACCTGACAAGGTAAAAATCTGTCGCTCTGCTCCTGAACAAGGCTGTTAACCAACTGTTCCCCGGTAGGCCGTCATTGTAAATACGAATTTGTTCTTAACCTAGCCTAGTTAAGTAAATACATTTTGGATTTTCCTTTCTGGAGATTTGACGACGTTCCTTTGGAGACATGATAACACACTTTTTATTTTATTTTATTATTTTATTTCACCTTTATTTAACCAGGTAGGCCAGTTGAGAACAAGTTCTCATTTACAACTGCGACCTGGCCAAGATAAAGCAAAGCAGTTCGACACAAACAACAACACAGAGTTACACATGGAATAAACAAACGTACAGTCAATAACACAATAGAAAAAAGTCTATATACAGTGTGTGCAAATGGCGTGAAGAGGATAGGCAAAAAATAGGCCATAGTGGTGAAATAATTACAATTTAGCAAATTAACACTGGAATTGACACTGAGCACTAACTAGGTTTAGTATCAGCCATTACAGTTCCCCTCTACAGTTGTGTATGTCAAGGAAGGAGCTGGGGTGACAAGATGAACCCAAAACAGCCTCACCTCCCCTTCACACATAACCCAGAACCAAATCACACCAGGACCTGAGAGGAGAGCCCACCGGTCTACACAGATACAGAACCAACTCACACCTGGACCTGAGAGGAGAGGAGAGCCCACCGGTCTACACAGATACAGAAC
>NW_019944133.1:72720-74302 GCF_002910315.2 Salvelinus sp. IW2-2015
GAGGAGAGCCCACCGGTCTACACAGATACAGAACCAACTCACACCGGGACCGGAGAGGAGAGGAGAGCCCACCGGTCTACACAGATACAGAACCACCTCACACCTGGACCTGAGAGGAGAGGAGTTATAGAACTGCTATAATTCACCATGCTGGAACTAATGCATCTGAAAACGTCCCCATCCTAGACTACGGAACCAAAGTGCATCATTTTTGGATCCAAGCAGAGTTTAGAACGGAGACCTGCGGAGTCGGAATGGAGGTTCCCGTCATTACAGTTTCCTGGTTAATGTTTAGAATGGAGACCTGCGGAGACAGAATGGAGGTTCCCGTCATTACAGTTTCCTGGTTAATGTTTAGAATGGAGACCTGCGGAGTCGGAATGGAGGTTCCCGTCATTACAGTTTCCTGGTTAATGTTTAGATTGGAGACCTGCGGAGTCGGAATGGAGGTTCCTGTCATTACAGTTTCCTGGTTAATGTTTAGAATGGAGACCTGCGGAGTCGGAATGGAGGTTCCTGTCATTACAGTTTCCTGGTTAATGTTTAGATTGGAGACCTGCGGAGTCGGAATGGAGGTTCCTGTCATTACAGTTTCCTGGTTAATGTTTAGATTGGAGACCTGCGGAGTCGGAATGGAGGTTCCCGTCATTACAGTTTCCTGGTTAATGTTTAGAATGGAGACCTGCGGAGACGGAATGGAGGTTCCCGTCATTACAGTTTCCTGGTTAATGTTTAGAATGGAGACCTGCGGAGTCGGAATGGGGGTTCCTGTCATTACAGTTTCCTGGTTAATGTTTAGAATGGAGACCTGCGGAGACGGAATGGAGGTTCCTGTCATTACAGTTTCCTGGTTAATGTTTAGAATGGAGACCTGCGGAGTCGGAATGGAGGTTCCCGTCATTACAGTTTCCTGGTTAATGTTTAGAATGGAGACTTGCGGAGACGGAATGGAGGTTCCTGTCATTACAGTTTCCTGGTTAATGTTTAGAATGATCACGTTTCAAAGTTTATTCGTCAAGTACAAAGAATACTACAGTGGTAAAACAGTACAGTGAAAGTCTTACCTTGAGAGCTCTTTCCCAACAATACAGTGATAATAAAAATGATATATAGTTAAAAATAGAAAATAAAAAATAAAAAAACTACGATGTGAGTTCAGGAAACACGAGAATGCAAGTATTTAAAGGTCAGTACCAGTACCTTATTCAATGTCCAGGGGTACTGGAGTGGTTGTATATACAGGTCAGTACCAGTACCTTATTCAATGTCCAGGGGTACTATGGAGTGGTTGTAATATACAGGTCAGTACTTTATTCTGTCAGGGGTACTGGAGTGGTTGTATATACAGGTCGTACCTTAATTCAATGTCAGGTTCTGAGGGTTGTATATACAGGTCAGTACTTATTCAATGTCCCAGGGGTTCTGGAGTGGTTTGTATATCATACAGTGTAACCCAGTACCTTATCATGTCCAGGGGTTCTGGAGTGGTGTATATACAGGTCAGTACCTATTCCATGGTCCAGGGGTACTGGAGTGGTTGAATTTATACAAGGTCGTATATTCCAATGTCCAGGGGTTCTGG
>NW_019944133.1:78645-82127 GCF_002910315.2 Salvelinus sp. IW2-2015
GGGGTACTGGAGTGGTTGTATATACAGGTCAGTACCTTAATTCAATGTCCAGGGGTTCATGGGAGTGGTGTATCATACAGTAGTCCAGTACCTTATTCATGTCCCAGGGGTTGGAGTGGTTTGTATATATCAGTTACCCAGTACCTTTAAAATGTCCAGGGGCTTTGGAGTGCGTTGAATTATACAAGGTCAGTACTATTCCAATGTCCAGGGGTACTGGAGTGGTTGAGCGTTGGGTATATACATGAAAGGGGGAGGGAAGAGGAGGGAGTTAGGGAGTAGGAGTAGGGAGTAGGAGGGAGGGGGGAGGGACGTAGGGAGGGAGGGAGTAGGGAGTATGGGAGCGGAGGGAGAGGGGGGGGGGGTTGAAAATAGCCTAATTGCACTTCCATTATTTTTTTCCAACTGTTACCGCGAGGACCTTCAGACAAGTCTTGTGAGGCCTGTGGAGTCCTAGAGCAAATACGTGTTCGTTTACACCTTTACATTTTATATTAATATATTATATTCAATATTAGGGTGTTCAAACTGCGTCCAAACGCTACAGACAGACGTTGAAATCATCTGTTTACAGTAGTAGTAGCAGATAGTAGAGTAGTATTAGGTAGTTAGCAGTAGTACGTAATATTATTAGTAAGTAGTTCAGGTTTTAGTTAGTAAGTAGTATAGTAGTGGTAGTAGTAGTAGTAGTAGTAGCTCAATGTAGCAGTAGTAGTTAGTAGTATAGTGGTAGTGGTTAGTGGTAGTAACAGTAGTAGTAGTAGTGGTAGTACAGTAAGTAGTAGTAGTAGTGATATTAACAGTAGTTAGTAGTAGTAGAAGTCAGTATTAGTTATGGTAGTTAGTAGTGTGGGTAGTAACAGTCATAAGTAAGTAGTGGTAGTAACAGTAGTCAGTAGTAGTAGTATTAGTAAGTAGTAGTAGAGTGGTAAGTAGTAGTGGCAGTCAAAACCAGTAGTAGTAGTAGTGGTAGTACAGTGTAGTAGTAGTATAGTACTAGTAGTATAGTAGTAAACAGTGAGTAGTTAGTAGTAGTAGGACGGTAGTAGTAGTAGTAGCAGTAGTAGTTAGTTAACTAAGTAAGTAAGTAGACGTCGGTAGTAGTAGTTAGTAGTAGTAGTGGTAATAAACAGTAGTAGTAGTAGTGGTAAGTAACAGTAGTAGTAGTAGTAGTAGTAGTAGTAGTTAGTAGTAGTATTAATAGTAGTAATAGTAGTAGTCGGTAGTAACAGTAGTAGTAGTAGTAGTAGTAGTAGTAGTAGTAGTTAGTAGTAGTAGTAGTAGTAGTAGTAGTAGTAGTTAGTTAGTAGTAGTAAAGTAGTAGTGTAAGTAACAGTAGTAGTAGTAGTAGTAGTAGTATAGTATTAGTAGTAAGTAGTAGTAGTAGTAATAGTAGTAGTGTGGTAGTAAACAGTAGTAGTAGTAGTGGTATGTAACAGTAGTAGTAGTAAGTAGTAAGTGGTAGTAGTAGTAGTAGTAGTAGTAGTATTAGTAGTGGTAGTAACAGTAGCTAGTAGTAGTAGTAGTAGGTAGTGGTAGTAACCAGTACTAGTAGTAGTAGTAGTCAGTAGTAGTAGTAGTAGTAGTAGTTAGTTAGGACGTTAGTATTAGTTAGTAGTAGTATAGTAGTAGTAGTGCGGTATATAGTGGGTAGTAACAGTATTTAAGTAGTCGATTAGAACAGGTAGTGTAGTACTAGTAGGTAAGTAGTAGACGTCGGCTAGTATTAGTAGTAGTAGTAGTAGGAGTAGTAGTAGCTAGTATTAGTAGTAGTAGTAGTAGTGAGTAGTAGTAGTAGTAGTATAACGTGAGGTAGTAAGGGTAGTAACGGTAGTAGTAGTGATAGTACAGTGGTAGTATAGGTAGTAGTAATTAAGTAGTAGTGATAGTAGTTAGTTAGTAGTAGTAGTATAGTCAGTAGTCAGTAAGTAGTAGTAGTAGTAGTAGAGTAGTAGCAGCACGTTAGTCGTAGAAAGTAAACAGTAGATAGTATTTAGTAGTAGTTAGTAGTAGTAGTAGTAGTAGTAGTAGTAGTAGTAGTAGTAAGCGCAGCCAGTAGTCATAGTAGTAGTAGTAGTATCAGTAGTAGTAGTAGCAGTTTAGTAGTAGTAGTAGTAACGTCGCGGCTTAGTAGTAGTAGTAGTAGTAACAATAGTTAGTAGTAGTAGTATTACGTAAACAGTAGTAGTAGTATAGTAGTAGTAGTAGTAGTAGCAGTAGTAGTAGTATGTAGTAGTAGTAACGTCAGTAGGCAGTAGTAGTAGTAGTAGTAGTCAGGTGAGTAGTAGTAGTAGTATAGTAGTAGTATTTAGTAAGAGTAGTATTAGATGTGGTAGTAGTTAATGTGGTAGTAGTAAGATGGGTGTATAGTAGTAGTAGTCAGTAGTAGTAGTAGAGTAGGTAGACGTGGTAGTAGTAGTAGTAGTAGTAGTAGTAGTAGTAGTAGTAGTAGTAGTAGTAGTAGTAGTAGTAGCAGTAGTAGTAGTAGTAGTAGTAACAGTAGTAGTAGTGTATTGTGGGGGTCATACAACACATCATGTTCATGAGAGTCTCATCTTCCCACCCGTCATATTAGTCGTAGACCAAACCGTTCAGACGCTACAAATCATTTTTGTGAGAAGACCGAGTTTCAGGATGTCTCAGGGTCTGTTAAACACCACTCAAACTCTGTGACCTTTCACCTCAGATGTTGAAGGTCAACGTAAGGAGGATGTGGAGGATGGAGATGCAGCCAATGCAACAACAACAAAAATATCTCTTGTTTAAACTGACTGTCTTTTATGGGGATTTTTAAAAATAATGCTAAATGTTTACACAGGGGCGCGGACATCGACCTTAAGGGGTTTTAATGTGTGTAATCTCAAGAAAGAATTGTCTAGTATACCTCGGCTCTGACGAGACGCTGTAATTACCAGCCTAATCTCCAGTGAGATCTCTCTAGCTCTCCTTAAACATTCACCATCTTGCTTCAAGTGGAGAATGGAAAATAAAACCCTCTTTTTATCCATTCTATCCAATAAAAGCTCAAAACGTGGACATTAAATAGAAACTCCCAAAAAAGTCAAATATCTGTTACAAAGTGAGACTTTGTAAAATGGAAGAGCCTGTTGAAGAGAGAGTGACAGATTGATTGATTTTTGTATCCATTCTTTCCAACAAAGAACTAAACGTACAGAGCATATAGAGACTTAGAGAGGAGGGGAAAATGGGGAATATCTGTTACAAAGTGGAGCAGTTTAAAAATGGAAGCGTCAGTCCTAGAGGAAGTGAATGGTGTGACAGATTGGATGAGAAGATGTGTAATTATAATGGTGGCCAACAGGCACAAACCCCAGGTTTATCTTCATTCCAGGATGCACACTGTGTCGTGTCAAATTAATCACAGGAGGGTGACGCCTGGGCTCAGCGCAAGGACGAGCACAAACACACAGACACACACACAGACACACACACACAGACACACACACAGACACACACACACA
>NW_019944133.1:83043-85091 GCF_002910315.2 Salvelinus sp. IW2-2015
TATCTCTTTATTAATACACAGACCAGACCAGACTGGTTATCCCTCTCTCCCCTCTATCTCTATAATAGTACACAGACCAGACCAGACCAGCTCCACATTACCAAATCAGTCTGAAACTTAGCTGTCCTCTCTCTCTCGTACATGACCAGCAGTCGACATGCTGGTTGAATCAACGGTGTTTCAAAGTATATCTTTTTTTAGATATTGTGATGTAGAATCTACGTAAACTGTTGTTTTGAGAGTGAATTTTTTACCTCAGTATTACGTAGTCATGGTAACCAAATGTCACCATCCACTGTATAGAGACCACTGTGGTTTGAACGTTGCCATAGCGCCACTCTCTCCTCCATAGCCGTTGCTAAGTGATAATGGATGCTTCTGCTTTGAGCTGTTAAATTTCTGATAGTGTTCAATACGTACGAACTTGTCTTGTGAAAGCAGATATACTGCGTGTTCACGTCACAACACAGTACGTACTCAACGCTAATCAATAAAGACGTTACATTCACTGCACTCGTTTGCTTGTTTACTATATATATTGCCGTCTTTTCAATGTAAGCCGACAGGAAAGTGTGTTCCCTTTGTCCTGGGAGGAAGCGCATGTCATTCCTCTAGAATCACACGGCCGTATTTATTGGTTCAAACAGTCGACCAATCAGCCTGCTCCCTTTTTATTTGACCAGATACAATGCTATTTCACAGTAGGACAAATTAACAACTGACTTTCTGTGTGCTTATTCATTTATTTTATTTTATTTTAACCTTTATTTAAGCTAGGCAAGTCAGTTACGAGCTAATTCTTATTTACAATGACGGCCTACCAAAAGGCAAAAGGCCTCCTGTGGGGACGGGGGGCTAGGATACAAAATAAATAAAATATATATGTAGGACAAAACACATCACGACAGAAGAGAGACCTAAGACAACAACATAGCAAGGCACCAATACACGACAACACAGCATGGCACCAACACATGACAACACAGCATGGCCCCAATACACGACAACACAGCATGGTAGCAACACAAAATGACAACAACCTGGTAGCAGCACAGCATGGTAACAGCACAAACCATGGTACAAACATTGTTGGGCACACACAACAGCACAAAGGGCAAGAAGGTAGAGACAAGGACACATCACGCAAAGCAGCCACAACTGTCAGTAAGAGTGTCATTGATTGAGTCTTTGAATGAAGAGATGGAGATAAAACTGTCCAGTTTGAGTGTTTGTTGCAGCTCGTTCCAGTCGCCAGCTGCAATGAACTGAAAAGAGGAACGACCCAGGGATGTGTGTGCTTTGGGGACCTTTAACAGAATGTGACTGGCAGAACGGGTGTTGTATGGGGAGGATGAGGGCTGCAGTAGGTATCTCAGATAGGGAGGGACACTCAACAAGTACGGCACTTAGGGACATAAGCAAATTACAGTTGGCCCAGAACAATACAGCACGGCTGGCCCTTCAACGTACACAGAGGGATAACATCAATGATAAACATTTCAATCTCACCTGGCTCAAAGCAGAGGAGATATTGATTGCATCACTACTTGTCTTTGTAAGAGGTATTGCCAAGTTGAAAGTGCCGAGCTGCCTATTCAAATGAGTAGCACACAGCTCAGATACCATTACATACCCCACAAGACATGCCACCAGAGGGGTCTCTTCAGACACCCATTACATACCCCACAAGACATGCCACCAGGGGACTCTTCAGACACCCATTATATACCCCACAAGACATGCCACCAGGGGTCTCTTCAGACACCCATTACATACCCCACAGAATTGCCACCAGGGTCTCTTCAGACACCCATTACATTTACCCCACAAGACATTGCCACCAGCGTCTCTTCAGACATCCCATTACATACCCTCAAGACATGCCACCAGGGGTCTCTTCAAGACACCCATTACATACCCCACAAAGACATGCACCAGGGTCTCTCGACACCCATTCATACCCCACAAGACATGCCACCAGGGTCTCTTCAGACAACCCCAGTATATACCCCACAAGACATGCCACTAGGGTTCTCTTCAGACACCCT
>NW_019944134.1:0-11777 GCF_002910315.2 Salvelinus sp. IW2-2015
GAACGTGTAATTAGGGTGTAGGGGTTGGGAAACACGCTGTACGATTAGGTGTAGGGTGTAAGGGTGATGCTGTAACTTGCGTGTAGGGAATGCTATAACGTAGGGTGTAGGTGTAGGTGAATACTGTAAGTTGGTGAGGTGAAGCTGTAACGTTAGGGTGGTAGGGAATGCGTGTAAGTTAGGTGTAGGGGAACGTGTAGTTAGGGTGTAGGTGAATGCTGTAAGTAAGGTGTGGTGAATGCGTAAGGTTAGGTGAGTGTAGGGGTGTAGTGCACTGTCTTATGTTTGAGTGTAGGCGCTGACGCTGTAACGTAGTGGTGTGGGGTGAAGCTGTAACATGTAGGGTGATGTAAATAGGGTGAGAGATAGTTAATGTTGGGTGTGGGTGAACGCTGTAACTTAGGGTGTAGGGTGAAACTGTAACGTAGTGTAGGGTGTAGGGAACGTGTTAGTTAGGGTGTAGGGTGTAGGGTGAATGCTGTCGTGGTTAGGTACGGTATGTGTAGTTAGGCTGAGGTGTAGGGTGAAGCTGTAATTAGGTTGGGTTAGGGTGATTAACGTAGCATGTGTGAACCGTATGAGTAGAGTAAGGTGAATGCTGTAACTTAGGGTGTAGGGATGAGGGTGATGCTGAACGTTAGGGTGTAGGGTGTAGGGTGAATGCTGTAACGTTGGTGTAGGGTGAACGCTGTAACGTAGGTGGTAGGGTGTAGGGTGAATGCCTGTACGTTAGGTGTGTAGTGGTGTGAGGGTGAATTGCTGTAACGTTAGGGGTGTAGGGTGTAGGGTGAATGCTGTAACGTTATTGTTTTAAGCTTAGTCTGTTTGTCTCGATAGCTGTCATGGTTGTTGATAACGTGGGTCCTCTCTGGACGTACTGACGCTTTGTGTTGTGTTTCTTTATAGTACTGACTGTTGCCCTGGAATCGGATATGCTGTAAACAGGAGATGGAGAACTATACGGGGGAGGACGCATCGACAGACCACAGAGACAGAAGGTATCCATCTGAACTGCAGCATGTCCGGGAGGCACAACTTCATCTTCACCCTGATCCCGGTAGTGTACGGCTGTAACTTTGTCATCGGCATGGTGGGGAACAGCATGGTGGCGGCGGTGATCTACCGTTACATGAAGCTGAAGACAGTGGCCAACGTGTTCGTCCTCAACCTCGCCATCTCAGACCTTACCTTCCTGATCACCCTGCCCATGTGGGCCACCTTCACAGCCACAGGCTACCAGTGGCTCTTCGGTGGGTTCCTGTGTAAGGCCAGCGCTGGACTGGTTATGTTCAACCTCTACAGCTCTATCTTCTTCCTCACCGCGCTCAGCATCGACCGCTATCTGGCCATCGTTCACCCGGTGAGGTCGCGGCAGCGCCGTACTGTGCTCTACGCCCGTATCACCTGCGTCCTGGTTTGGATCTTCGCCCTCCTGCTGTCCGTCCCCACGGCCCTGACCAGAGACCTGGTGCACATCACCAACTACAACATCACCACGTGTGGAGTACTGCACCCTGAGGTTTGACATGATCAGGGCTGTGTTTTCATGAAGTGACTCTTAAACAGGAACATGTTGATATTCTGGTAATTAGTGCTATTGCTGTTTTTCTGTTGAATTCCATTGAGTGTGAAGTCTCATTGTGTTTGTATCCTTACCATCTATTATGGTCTCCATCTGGAACAGCCCATCACTATTCACTAATAAATTAAATCAATCAATCAGGGCTCCAGGCACCTCCTCCTCACCATCAGCCTGATGAAGAGCATCCTTGGGTTCCTGTTTCCCTTCCTCGTTATCATCACCTGCTACTGCCTGATTGGTGGAGCCCTGGTCGGGGCGCGGAGCATCCAGAAGACCACCCGGTCGAGAGACGATGAGGTGTTGAGGATACTGGCGTCGGCTGTCCTAGTTTTCTTCCTGTGTTGGGTGCCCCACCAGGTGGGAGGAGACTCTCTCCACACACACTGCATTCAAAAGATACTCCCTCTGCACACACTGCATTCTAAAGACACTCTCTCCACACACACTGCATTCTAAAGACACTCCCTCCACACACACTGCATTCTAAAGACACTCTGCTACACACACCACTGCATTCTAAAGACACGCTCCGGCACCACTGCATTCCTAAGAGACACCTCTCTCCCAACCCTTGCAATTCTAAAGAATACTCCATCATCACATCACTTCGCATTCTAAAGCCACCTTCTCTCCAACACACACTGGCATTCTAAAGATACTCCCTCAACACACCCTGCATTCTAAAGATACTCCCTCCACACACACTGCATTCTAAAGAGTACTCCTCCCCACACACTGCAATTTTCTTACCAACGAAGACTCCTCCACACACACTGCATTCTACAAGAGACTCCCTCCACACACACTGCATTCTAAAGAGACTCTCCTCCACACACACTGCATTCTAAAGAGACTCGCTTCCAACACACTGCACTCTAAAGAGACTCCCTCCACACACCACGCATTTTCTAAAGACACTCTCTCCATACACACACTGCATTCTAAGACACTCTCTCCCACAACACTGCATTCTAAAAGATACTCCATCCTACACACACTGCATTCTAAAGAGACTCCCTCCACCCACACTGCATTCTAAAGACACTCTCTCCACACACAACTGCATTCTAAAGACACTCTCTCCACACACAACTACGTTCTAAAGATACTCCATCTTCACACCTGCATTCTTAAAGACACTCTCTCCACACACACTGCATTCTAAAGAATCCCTCTACACACACTGCATTCTAAAGATACTCTCTCCACACACACTGCATTCTAAAGACACTCTCTCCACACACACTGCATTCTAAAGATACTCTGCTCCACACACACTCATGCATTCTAAGAATACTCCCTCCAACAGCCATTAGCTAAAGATACTCCCTCCACCACACTGCATTTATAAGACACTCCTCTCAACACACACTGCATTCTAAAGATACTCACTCTACACACACTGCATTCTAAAGAACACTCCCTCACACACAACTGCATTCTAAAGTTACTCACTCTACACACACTGCCATTCTAAAGACACTCCCTCCAAACCACACTGCATTCTAAAGATACCATCTACACACCACTGCTTCCATAAAGACCACTCTCTCTACATCACACATGGCATTCTAAGAATACTCCCTCTACACACATCTACATTCTAAAGATACTCCCTCCCCACACACATGCATTCTAAAGATCCACCTCCACACACTGCATTCTAAAGATACTCTCTCCAACACACTGCATTCTAAAGAGACTCCCTCCACACACACTGCATTCTAAAGACACTCCTCCACAACACTGCATTCTAAAGACACTGCCCTCCACACACCATGCATTCTAAAGGACTCCCTCCACACACACTAGAATTCTAAAGAACCCCTCCACACACACTGCATTCTAAAGAGACATCCCTCCACACACTGCATTTCTAAAGACACCCCTCCACACACACTGCATTCTAAAGATACTCCCTCACACAACTGCATTCTAAAGATACTCCCTCTACACACACTGCATTCTAAAGACCTCCCTCAACACACTGCATTCTAAGATACTCACCTCACACACTGCATTCTAAAGACACTCCTCCACACACACTGCAATTCAAAAGATACTCCTCTGCACACACTGCATTCTAAAGACACTCTCTCCACACCCACTGCATTCTAAAGACACTCCCTCCACACCACACTGCATTCCTAAAGACCTCCCTACACACACTGCATTCTAAAGAGACTCCCTCCACACACAATGTATTCTAAAGAACCGCCTCCACACACACTGCATTCTAAAGAACTCTCTCCACACACACTGCATTCTAAAGACACTCTCTCCACACACACTGCATTCTAAAGACACTCTCTCCACACACACTGCATTCTAAAGATACTCCTCTACACACACTGCATTCTAAAGTCATCTCTCTCCACACACACTGCATTCTAAAGATACTCCCTCCACAACACTGCATTCTAAAAGATACCTCCCTCCACACACTGCATTCTAAAGAACTCCCTCCACACACACTGCATTCTAAAGAGACTCCCTCCACACACACTGCATTCTAAAGAGACTCCCTCACACACACTGCCATTCTAAAGAGACTCCCTCCACACACACTGCATTCTAAAGACACTCACTCCACACACACTGCATTCTAAAGACACTCTCTCCAACACACTGCATTCTAAGACACTCTCTCAAACACTGCATTCTAAAGATACTCCATCTACACACACTGCATTCTAAAGAGACTCCCTCCAACACACTGCATTCTAAAGATACTCCCTCCACACACACTGCATTCTAAAGAACTGCTCCAACACACTGCATTCTAAAAGAACTCCCTCCACACACACTGCATTCTAAAGAGACTCCCCTCCACACACACTGCATTCTAAAGATATCCCTCCACACACATGCATCTAAAGAGACTCTCAACACACACTTGCATTCTAAAACTCTCTCCATCACACACACTGCATTCTAAAGACAGTTTCTCTCCACACACACTGCATTTAAACAACTCCTCTACACACACTGCATTCTAAAGAGAATCTAAACCTCCTCCACACACACTGCCTTCTAAAGATACTCCCTTCCACACACACTGCATTCTAAAGATACTCTCTCACCCACACTGCATTCTTAAAGACACTCTCTCCACACACACTGCATTCTAAAGACACTCTCTCAACACACACTAGTTCTAAAGATACTCCATCTCACACACTGCATCTAAAGACACTCTCTCCACACACACCTGCATTCTAAAGATACTCCTTACACACACTGCTTCTAAAGATACTCCTCCACACACACTGCATTCTAAAGACATCTCTCCACCACCACACTGCATTCTAAAGATCACTCTCTCCACACACACTGCATTCTAAGAACTCCCTCCACACACACTGCATTCTAAAGAACTCCCCACACACACTGCATTCTAAGACACATCCCCTCACACACACTGCATTCTAAAGATACTCACTCTACCACACACTGCATTCTAAAGACACTCCCTCAAACACAACACTGGCATTCTAAAGATTCTCACTCTACACACACTGCATTCTAAAGCACATCCTCCACCACACACTGCTGATTCTAAAGATACTCCCTCACGCCACACTGCATTCTAAAGATACTCCCTCCACACACACTGCATTCTAAGATACTCTCTACACACACTGCATTCTAAAGACACTCTCTCCAACACACTGCATTCTAAAAGAACTCCCTCCACACACACTGCATTCTAAAGAGACTCCTCCACAACACTGCATTTCTAAGACACTCCTCCACACACACTGCATTCTAAAGACACTCCCTCTACACACACTGCATTCTAAAGAGACTCCTCCACACACACTGTATTCTAAAGACACGTCCCTCCACACACACTGCATTCTAAAGACACTCTCTCCACACACACTGCATTCTAAAGACACTCTCTCCACACACACTGCATTCTAAAGACACTCTCTCTACCACACATCTGCATTCTAAAGATACTCCATCTCACCACACTGCATTCTAAAAGTCACTCTCTCCACACACACTGCATTCTAAAGATACTCCCTCCACACACACTGCATTCTAAAGAGACTCCCTCCACACCACTGCATTCTAAAGAGACTCCTCCACACACACTGCATTCTAAAGAGACTCCCTCCACACACACTGCATTCTAAAGAGACTCCCTCCACACACACTGCATTCTAAAGACATCTCTCTCCCACACACTGCATTCTAAAGACACTCTCTCCACACACACTGCATTCTAAAGATACTCTCTCCACACACACTCATTCTAAAGATCTCTCACACACACTGCATTCTAAGATACTCCCTCCACACACACTGCATTCTAAAGCACTCCCTCAACACACACTGCATTCTAAAGATACTCACTCTACACACACTGCATTCTAAAGACACTCCCTCCACACACACTGCATTCTAAAGATACTCCCTCCACACACACTGCATTCTAAAGATAACATGACCTACTCCCTCCACACACACTGCATTCTAAAGATACTCCACTCTACACACACTGCATTCTAAAGACACTCTCTCCACACACACTGCATTCTAAAGATACTCCTCTACACACACCTACATTCTAAAGATACTCCCTACACACACACTGCATTCTAAAGAATACTCCCTCCACACACACTGCATTCTAAAGATACTCTCTCAAACACACTGCATTCTAAAGATACTCCTCCACACACACTGCATTCTAAAGAGACTCCCTCCACACACACTGCATTCTAAAGTACTCCCTCCACACACACTGCATTCTAAAGAGACTCCCTCTCACACACTGCCATTCTAAAAGACACTCCCTCCACACACACTGCTTCTAAAGACACTCCTCTACACACACTGCATTCTAAAGAACTCCCTCCACACACACTGTATTCTAAAGACACGCCCTCCACACACACTGCATTCTAAAGACACTCTCTCCACACACACTGCACTTCTAAAGACACTCTCTCCACACACACTGCATTCTTAAAGACCTTTCTTTCCACATCACACTGCACTAAAGATACTCCATCTACACCACTGCATTCTAAAGTCACTCTCTCCACACAACACTGCATTCTAAAGATAACTCCCTCCACACACACTGCATTCTAAAGATACTCTCTCCACACACACTGCATTCTAAAGAGAGCTCCCTCCACACACACACTGCTATTCTAAAGAGACTCCTCCACACACAGCTGCGATTCTAAAGAGACTCCCTCCACACACACTTGCATCTAAGAAGACTCCTCCACACACACTGCATTCTAAAAGAGTACTCCCTCCACACACACTGCATTCTAAAGAGACTCTCCACGACACACTGCATTCTAAGAGACTCCCTCCACACACACTGCATTCTAAAGAGACTCCCTCACACACACTGCATTCTAAAGACACTCTCTCCACACAACACACTGCATTCTAAAGACACTCTCTCCACACACACTGCATTCTAAAGATACTCCATCTACACACACTGCATTCTAAAGAGACTCCTCCACCATCACTAGCATTCTAAAGATACTCCTCACCACACCTGCATTCTAAAGATACTCCCCCACCCACACTGCATTCTAAAGACACTCTTCCCACACACACTGCATTCTAAAGACACTTTCATCCACACACACTACGTTCTAAAGATACTCCTCTTCACCACACTGCATTCTAAAGACACTTCTCCACACACACCTGCAATTCTAAAAACTCCCTCCACCACTGCATTCTAAAGATACTCTCTCCACACACACTGCATTCTAAGACACTTCTCGCAAAACAGCTGCAATATCTAGATACTCTCTCACACCACACTGCATTCTAAGAACTCCCTCCACACACACTGCATTCTAAAGATACTCCCATCACACACACTGCATTCTACAAGACTCTCCCTCCACACACACTGCATTCTAAAGAATACTCCTCTACACACACTGCATTTCTAAAAGACACTCCCTCACACACACTGCATTCTAAAGATACCTCCTCTACACACACTGCATTCTAAAGACACTCCTCCACACACACTCTGCATTCTAAAGATACTCCTCCACTACATCCACTGCACTGTACTTCTAAATGCATTCTCATCTCACAACATCAATCCACTCCCAAAGACATACACACCTGCATTTAAAGACACTCTCCCCACACACACCTGCATTCTAAAGATAACTCCCTCACACACACTACATTTCTAAAGATAACTCCCTCCACACAACACTGCATTCTAAAGATACTCCCTCCACACACACTTGCATTCTAAAGACTCCCTCAACACACTGCATTCTAAAGAATACTCCTCCACACACACTGCATTCTAAAGACATCCTCTCCCCACACACACTGCATTCTAAAGATACTCCCTCCACACACACTGCATTCTTTAAAGAACTCCTCTCACACAACACTGCATTCTAAAGATACTCCTCCACACACACTGCATTTCTAAAGAGACTCCCTCCACCACACTGCATTCTAAAGACACTCCTCCAACACATGCATTAAAGATACTCCCTCACACACACTGCATTCTAAAGATACTCCCTCTAACACACTCGTCATTCTTAAAAGACACTCCCTCCACACACACTGCATTCTAAAGATACTCCTCTACACACACTGCATTCTAAAGACACTCCTCCCACACACTGCATTCTAAAGATACTCCGTTCCTCACACACTGAATTCTACTAGATACTCCCTCACACACCACTGCATTCTATAACGACTCCCTCAATTTCACACCACCTGCATTCTAAAGATACTCCACTCTACACACACTCTGCATTCTAAGACACTCTCCTCTAGTTTTCTCACACACACTGCAATTCTAAAGATACTCTCCACATACATCTAAATCTACCACACCTGCATTTCTAAAGATACTCCCGTCCACCATCACTGCATTTCTAGAAGAGTACTCCCTACACACACCACTGCATTCTAAAGATACTCCTCTACACCACACTGCATTCTAAAGATACTCCCACACATTCCACTCTACATTCTAAATAGATCACTTCTCCTCCTACCACATCACTGATTCTAAATCTGATACTCCCTCCACACACACTGCATTCTTAAACAACACTCCTCTCCACCACACTGCATTCTAAAGATACTCCCTCCCACACAACTGCATTCTAAGATACTCCCTCCACACAACTGCATTCTAAGAATACTCTCCACACACACTGCATTCTAAAAAACTCCTCCACACACCTGACATTCTAAAGATACTCCGTCCGCACATTCATCACGTCGCATTTCTAAAGAGACTCCCCTCCACACACTACTGCATTCTAAAGATACTCCCTCTATTCACAATGCTATATTTCTATAAGATGCTCCTCTTCACACACACTTGCCTTTCTAAGACACTCCCTCAAACTACACATCCTGCATTCTAAAGATACCCCTACTATCACACAACTGCATTCTAGAAAGACACTCCCTCCACACACATATCACCTGCATTCTCACCGATGTATACTTCCTTCCCTTGCATACACACACTGCATTCTATAAGATTACTCCTCCCACGATCTAGATGCATACAACAACTGCAATTACTACACTCTACTCAGCTCCTACTACCAGCACTGGCATTCTAAAAGAGCACTCACTCTAGCACACACCTGCATTCTCTAACCGCACCACTTCACTTCTTACACACACTGCATTCTAAAGATACTGCCCTGCCACGATAGGCACTTGTTGCATCTAAAACGATACTCCCTCTAGCACCACACTGCATTCTATGGTAATGCTTCCATATGATATGAATTTACCTTTGATAAATGTTTTAACAACCCACCTGCAGCCGGTCTTTATCACATCGGTGCCGACATGAATGAAAATATATCTTATTGTCACATATATTGATCACATGGGAGCGTGCAATACAGTGAGTCTCTTTTCACCATTAATTGAATATCAATTATTTCCACACCTGCTAGCTCCGACAATAGGACATTTGAAAAGGTAGTCAGGACTTGTTTGGTTTATACAGCAGCGCCTCAAAGTCAAAGCTTCTACACCTGCATTGCTTGCTGTTTGGGGTTTTAGGCTGGGTTTCTGTACAGCAC
This sequence comes from Salvelinus sp. IW2-2015, assembly GCF_002910315.2. Taxonomy (NCBI): domain Eukaryota; kingdom Metazoa; phylum Chordata; class Actinopteri; order Salmoniformes; family Salmonidae; genus Salvelinus; species Salvelinus sp. IW2-2015. The sequence goes on from NW_019944134.1 coordinate 9,673, forward strand.
TTCGAGATATTAGCTGATGTACGAAGGGCTATATAAAATAAACTTGATTTGATTGATTTGATTTATTCTCTGAATTCATTTGGAATTCTTCCATTGATTCTTTTAAACAGATTATCCTGTTATTATCCTGTTACTATCCTGTTATTATCCTGTTATTATCCTGTTATATCCTGCTATTATCCTGTTATTTTCCGGTTATATCCTGTAATTATCCTGTTATATCCTGTTATTATCCTGTTCCTCCGTGAATGTTCTCTTGAAGTGATGAGAAATTTCATTTTTTTTCTTTCTAGATCTGTGCTGTGTGTAGTTAATGTCATATGTTCCTGTCCTCAGGTTTTACACTTCATGGAGCTGCTGACCCAGCTGGAGGTTGTAACTAACTGTGTGATGGTGGACGTCATCGACACGGCCATGCCCTTCACCATCTGCATAGCCTTCCTCAACAGGTAGCTTTGAGGTTCATCTCGGTTTGAAACCCGGAACTAAAGTTTTGCATAATTGCGTCAAGGTTACATAATTGCGTCAATGTTACGCTATATCACCAGCTGTGTCAACCCCATCCTCTACGGCTTTGTGGGACAGAACTTCAGGAAGAACATGTTTCGCCAGCTCCACTGTTCCCCCGCTGGCCCCGCCGGGACACACCACTACATCAGCTCCAAGATGTCTACCCTTTCCTACCTCCGAGGTACTGCACCTCACCAACAAAAACAAGCAGGCCATGGAGGCCATGTCTAATGTGAAGAGAGGAGAGAAGGAGGTGGAGTGTGTAGCTATGTACTAATTCTAGAACCACAAATAGATCATATGTGTTTTAATTCTAGATCTATACAGATATAATATGTGTTTTAATTCTAGAACCATACAGATATAATATGTGTTTTATTTCTAGAACCATACAGATATAATATGTGTTCTAATTCTAGAACCATACAGATATAATATGTGTTTTAATTCTAGAAACCATACAGATATAATATGTGTTTTAATTGCTAGGACATACAGATATAATAGCCGTTTTAAATTCTAGAGACCATACACAGATTATATATGGTTTTTAATTCTTAGAACCATACAGATATAATGCTGTTTAATTCTAGAAACAATACAGATATAATATGTGTTTTAATTCTGAACCATACAGATATAATATGTGTTCTAATTCTAGAACCATACAGATATAATATTTGTTGTAATTATATTTCCTGGTCAGAACCTAGGTTGAAGATAGAGAAACTTAAGACAACGTACAAATTCCATGCAGAAGCTTTCGAAAATTAACACATTCATTGGACCTGCACCATTGTTGATTCTTCAGAAATCTATTAATAAAGCTGATGTAGATCATTAGAAAAACATTTAACTGAATAGAAAGACAGTACAACAGCTATACTATGTGTTGGCTGAGTAGTTAGGGGAGATTCACTACAATTTGTGTTAATTTTCTAAACTTTTTGTAGGGGAGAGAGTGGAACCATATACACAATTAATAATTTGAGCAAAATTTTAGGAAGAGGTCATAATTTCATCTGTGAAGGAAGAAACCACATGGAAAAAGTGATAAGCAAGTTACTTTTGTGAAAGTGAACAAACTCTTGCACTTTACTTTTTTGCCACTTTCGGGGCGTCAGGTAGCCAAGTGGTTAGAGTATTGGGCCAGTAACCGAAAGTTTGCTAGATCGAATCCCTGAGCTGACAAGGTAAAAATTTGCCGTTCTGCCCCTGAACAAGGCAGTTAACCCACTGTTCCTTGGCCGTCATTGTATATAAGAATTTGTTCTTAAACTGACTTGCCTAGTTAAATAAAGGTTAAATAAAAAATAAAAATACTAGCTCTGACCTTGCTGATAGCTACTTTAAATGAGGAAAACATTTACTTACTATGCCTGTGATATGTGGTTGTCCCACCTAGCTATCTTAAGATAAATACATTAAGTGTAACTATCTCTGGATAAGAGTGTCTGCTGTAAAATGTCAAATGTATGGTGATATTACAAAGGTTGTATTGTAGATCTGTAGTGGCCTAATAATGTTATATGTACTATTTATGTAGGGGTTCAAGCAGGGTATAGGGTAGATCTGTAGTGGCCTAATAATGTTAT
>NW_019944134.1:16303-35715 GCF_002910315.2 Salvelinus sp. IW2-2015
ATGTCACTAATTATGTAGAGAGAAGGATAGATACAAAATCATGCCATGAGAATTTAAAAATATGGGAAACTTTTTAACCTTGAAAAATCGTGGCATGTCCTTTCAAAGTCATTTTCATGATTAGCTATGTGTGTCGGTGAACGTTGTCATTTCACAATTTCTGATCATTATACCCTATCAACAATAATTCAATAGGATAGTCCCTCAAAATGACCGGCCGTATTACTGCGCTGCAGGTTCCACAGCACATAAAGGGGGGCACTTTAGATAAGCAGTTCTATCACAAAATGGTGGACCAGAAGACATCCAGTGTTTGATTATCCTGGAGTAGAACTACCACGATATTATACACTCCTTCAACAGCCCCATGCTTTTTTCCCCACTACATTCTTCCTTCAACTAACACATATGTATCTGAGTGGGTGACAAATGATTGTGCTGTGCACAAGTGGAAGCTGTACTTAACGCCATATCTCCTGACAGAGTAAACCTACATAATTCATTACAGATGATACAAGATACTAGACCGGTCTCAGGGATGGCTAACTCTAAAGATCCCTTCCATCTTCACTGGAATTAACTAAATTCTTGAATTTTTTTTTTTCTACTTTGCCTTGTAGGAATTTATCTCCAAGGCTCTCTAAAGGCTGTATGAACTTTGGTGGCCTTCTCGGACAAGGTGATTTGTAGGACCATTTTTACGTGATAGTATGTTTGTTTTCTATGATTTTGTTTGTTTCATGTGATTGATATGGAATATTGTGTTGTTTCATGTGTATTCATGTTATACAGGGCTCATCTGTAAAAATGAACTTTGGTCTCAGCCTACTCTCTGTCAAAAATGAAGGCTTAAATAAAAATTCTTGAAACTAAACGGACATTGTTTCATTTCATTGGGTGTCCATACTATGGCAATCACCTCATCTACGTCATGATGAACATATTTCTGCTGAAAAACAATACGAAATGTGAATATTATGGGTCTGAGAAAAAATGGTGATGGTGACTGTTAAAAATGAGAGGTATGTGCTTCTTACATTTAAACAGGTTTGAATATTAACAACGTTAAAGAAAAAGTGTAATTGCTGAATATTTCCCTCACCGACACCCCTGAAGTGTAACTTAAAAAAATCTATTTTTCACAACTAATTCAATTGACTTCTGGCAATTTTGACAAACGAGGCATGAAAGACACTGTACTAAATTCTTTTGATTTTGTATCACTAACAAGAATGTGGATTATCATTTTTTGGTTAACTTTATATGTCAACATATATTTGTGGTATTTTTAAATGTGTTCACAGGTCCAATATAACATTATAAAAGTATAGTTCCAGATATTTAAATTGAACATTTATGATAACTGTCTTTCTATGATAATACAATTTCGAATACATTATAATGAAGAGCCAGAGGTAATTGGAAAAATTTCAATACAGTATATATAATAATAATAAAATATTTGTACTGACTCAATATCAAAATGCGGTCACTTTTACCACAAATTAGCTTAGATTTACTATAGATTAATACGAATCGAATGACATAATGTAAATATATTGATTAGATGTAATTGATATCAACAAAATAGGAGGAATATCAATGCGGGGTTAGAGAAATTTACTCCAAACTTAAATTGGGCTATAACAGAAGATCAATAAGCTGTTAAATTTGCCATAGCAGCGATAGAATCAAGGTCGAGACACTAAATACGCTTTCATCAATTGTTGTATGATAATTGTACTAATTATAATTGTACGGAGCTATTCATAATGGCAGAGGAAATTAGGGTAGATATTACTGTATTAGTGGTGTTAAAGCTAAATTGCCTAGATCCTAAATTGTATTTTATTTGTGACCTGACCAACAGATACATATAAATAGTGCTAGGGGTCTCAAGCAGGTATAGGCGATTGATCCCTATCTTGTGTTGGAATGGCCACATCAGGAATTAGAGTAGTGAATAATAAATTATCACTTATTTAACACTTATTTTATAGGGTTGTACAACAGACGGAATGTTTGAATAGGGTAGATCACCTATTTTCAAACCTTAAATGTGCAGATTATTTATATTCCATAAAATATAGTAGGAGTCATCAATGTGTATCAGTGCAAAGGAGTAGAAGAATACATCCGTCTAGGTCGCGAACCCTTAAATAATGTATATAGTTACTATTTATGTAGGGTTTCAAGCAGGGTATAGGGTAGATCTGTAGTGGCCTAATAATGTTATATGTACTATTTATGTAGGGTTCAAGCAGGGTATAGGTAGATTGTAGTGCCTAATAATGTTACTATGTACCACTTACTATGTACATGTAAAGTGGAGACTGTCTGTTTCAATGCGTTCATGCCGAACCTGTTTAGCCAGGTCTATATCTCGCTATGAGTCGGCCCTTGCAAAATAGTACATGAATCAGTGAGTTAGTAACCAATTTATTAGCGCGTGTCATAGCGCGTATCCATTGAGTTTGATAATTGAATCTAGTAGATGGAGTACCCACACTTTTAACAATGTGATGTATAAATAGTACCTAATTGGTTATATTGGTAAATGTTTACAACTAGCCAACGACTGCAGCAGTATCCATTATTATAGTGATAGATATCGCGATATGGCTCTCTAAGAAAATAATTTAATTACTTTAACTTTCACTTTTAACTTATAGCGTAGCAGGATACTAAGTCATTGGAACCATCATTTTTAATCGAATAACAAGTTTATAACCTGACACTTTGAACCCTTCTAAAACATTCTTTATATCTGAATATATAGTATGATTGCATCGTTAGAAATTCATCATAAATGCAGGAGATTGCGCATATGCGAATAGTCGAAACTCAATTGAGTGTTCGAGTTCGTGTCGTTCAGCCTCAAGATAAATTGTCTATTCTCTGATTAACAGCTAATTTCCATTAAAGATCCAAGGGTCATAGGTATTTTTGAATAAACTCAAGATTCAACTCATGAACATATCATGACAGTTTCAATATGATTAGCATATAAATTGCTTTCATGCATACGAGTACTTCAGAGTATAGTCCATTCCAATACTTTTAACTATTTTGACATTTGTTTGCAGGGAATAATTTCCAATTGTGACATCGTCATTGTTTGTTACCCTATCTAAATATTCACATATGTTATAATAGTACTTACGCACTATTTTAATTTTACAGGGTGTTATCAGTATAATGCTATTAGAGTGATGTCCTATTAGTTGATCGTATCCAAACTTACGTTGCAATTTCGGTCTGTGTAGTCTGCTCGTGTTCTAGTATACCTTTCGTACGCAAAAACTATATTGCTAGTCAAAAAGCTAATTAGTGGATAGGCGTACTTGTACAGGTTCACAGTGACAAGCAAAGTTGAATAGGGGAGCATTCTGTTAGTTAGTGAACCTATAAATACAATAATGTTAAACAACAATCACTATGAATATATACATTTATCCGAGGTCTGTAGAGCAGGTACTATTTATGTAGGGGTTCAAGCAGGGTATAGGGTAGATCTGTAGTGGCCTAATAATGTTATATGTACTATTTATGTAGGGGTTCAAGCAGGGAAGTGAAACGCTATGGCATTCTATTTATTCCTTATGTTCCTTTTTCCTCCGTTGAAAAAAATTCAAATTCCTGTGAAATGAAAAGGCCCAGGACTGTGCAACTTAGCAACATGGTAAAGGCCCAGGACTGTGCAACTTAGCAACATGATAAAGGCCCAAGGACCACACCCCCTCGTGCGATATCATGCCAATTGGCCAAATGGCGGCGCGAAAACAAGCGATTGAAAATGCTACACTTTAAAGGTTTACCCCGCACCCCGTGTGACCGAGAGTCATGAAATTTAGTTCATAGTTCCCTTTCCTCACAAGGAACACATTCGGCTCAAGAACCTATAGTCCGCCATGATGGATTTTCCACCATTTTGAATGTTGTGAAAATCACTTAAAATACTACTCCTCTAGCACCGATTGATCGATCTGAATTAAACTTGGCATGTGGCATGTATGGACCAAGGTCTCTCAACACAATATTTTCCAGACTAGTAACAAAAACAACATGGCAGCTATTGACCAATGAACATTCACATGTGCGTGGTCTCACACATACTTAGACGCATAGAAATCAGACAAGGATGGGGACACATGTTCCCAACCCTGTCAAGACTTAACATATCTAAGCATATTTAGATCAATATTCTTGTTCTGTTTGAATCTGAGTGATGAAATTTGCTAAGGGAGGTGAGTGTAGCTAACTTGTAGAGTATGGTTGAGTTTGGAAACATAGTGGCGCTGTAAAGACAGGAAAAAAATGTCATGCAAGCTCATTGGTTCATAGCGTCCATGGCGTTTTAGCTAGACTCTTAAAGACGTGCATCCATACACGCTATACGCTACATTTGGTTCCGATCATTCCAGCGGTTCGGGATAAGAAGACGTTTAAAGTAAATATCATTAAAAATAATCCAAAATACATCATAAGCATTTTGCATGATCTGGTTGATGTTGAGTTCTGATATTTGGCAGGCATGGTAAGGAGCTCAGAAGTAGCTCATCCTGAGGCGATGTGTCCAATTTGTCCTGACGGTGACACAGTGGGTCCACAGCTTGAACCCCGACAAGCAGATAAGGGTCCTCATGGGCATCCTTAAACGTTTCACTTCATTTAAGGGAAATTTCACCTGAATATGTTTTGTGCAACTGCTTTAAATTGAAGGAAACTTTAAAGAGCCAATCTGCAGTTACTACATTCTTCCTTTCTTTTTTTACTTTAAATTAATTATTTGTATTTTTTTTTAATTCTTCAAGAATTTAACTTGTAAATGCCTCATGAGCTTAGTTAAACTGTCACACGCCATCAGAACCCAACATATAATATTGTTTTACTCCAATGTTTGTAAACAAAGTAAATGTAAGCAAACACTATACAGCCTCAAAACATGGTTAAAACAATGGTTTTGATATCATGGATGGTCAGTCTTTGCATATATCTCTCTGTCTATGAATTTGACAGTGGTTACATTTCTTCAGCCCCATCCCTCAGATTTTAACCAAAAGGGGAGGGGAGTTCCTTTGTTATTGTTTCGACTAAGGATTCCCGCTTTAATGGAATGCTTTCGACACCTTGTAGAGTCCGTGTGAATTGAGGCTGTTCTGAGGGCAGGAAGATGTTCCTAACGTTTGGTACACTCAGTGTGACATGTTGTGTTCATAGTTGCCTTCGTATAGGGAGACTGGTACATGTAGAGGTTTAATGTGTTCCATGGGTCTGGGAGAAATACTTTAACGTTAATGTACAGTCAACCACCTAGGCCTTCACAACAAAACTGTAATGTACAGTCATCCACCTAGGCCTTCACAACAAAACTGTAATGTACAGTCAACGTCCTAGGCCTTCACAACAAAACTGTAATGTACAGTCAACCACCTAGGCCTTCACAACAAAACTGTTAATGTACAGTCAACGTCCTAGCCTTCACAACAAAACTTTAATGTACAGTCAACCACCTAGGCCTTCACAACAAAACTGTAATGTACAGTCAACGTCTAGGCCTTCACAACAAAATTGTAATGTACAGTCAACGTCCTAGGCCTTCACAACAAAACGTTAATGTACAGTCATCCACCTAGGCCTTCACAACAAAACTGTAATGTACAGTCAACCACTCTAGGCCTTTACAACAGAACTGTAATGTACAGTCAACGTCCTAGGCCTTCACAACAAAACTGTAATGTACAGTCACACACCTAGGACTTCACAACAAAACTGTAATGTACAGTCAACGTCCTAGGCCTTCACAACAAAACTGTAATGTACAGTCAACCACCTAGGCCTTCACAACAAAACTGTAATGTACAGTCAACGTCCTAGGCCTTCACAACAGAGCTTTAATGTACAGCATCCACCTAGGCCTTCACAACAGAGCTTTAATGTACAGTCATCCACCTAGGCCTTACACAACAAACTGTCATGTACAGTCATCCACCTAGGCCTTCACACAACTGTAATGTACAGTCATCCACCTAGGCCTTCACAACAGAGCTTTAATGTACAGTCATCCACCTAGGCCTTCACAACAAAACTGTCATGTACAGTCATCCACCTAGGCCTTCACAACAACTGTAATGTACAGTCAACCACCTAAGGCCTTCACAACAGAGCTTTAATGTACAGTCATCCACCTAGGCCTTCACAACAACTGTAATGTACAGTCAACCACCTAGGCCTTCACAACAGAGCTTTAATGTACAGTCAACCACCTAGGCCTTCACAACAGAGCTTTAAGGTCCAGTCAACGTCCTAGGCCTAGCTGTAACGTATGGCACATGAGATTAGGGAGAAATAGGGTTGTAAAATTCCAGTAACTTTCCCGAAATTCACAGGTTTTCCACAAATCCTGGTTGGAGGTTTGTTCCTGCTTATTACCTCCTAATTCCTATAATTTTACTATCAGAATTCCTGGAAAACCCGGGAATTTGGGGAAAGTTACTGTGCAACTCTAGGGAGAAACGATGATGATGATGATGTACATTCTGTTGATATTCTGTATCTGCGGCAGATCAGTTGTCTTGGTGTTATTGAAACACGTTGACATCTTTCCATAGATATGCATCTCTTCTGTAAGTGTACAGTATATAAATAAAATGGAACGAGTCTAAATCCAATACATCTCCTTGTGATTTCTGATTGTTGTGCACTTCTTCATCAATGGGGTAAAAGAGAGGTACGGGGGCAGTAACCTACCCAATAGGTTGCGTCATTTCCACATCATCCCTACGCCTCCCTACACGCTTGTGTCAAAGCAAAAGTCTTAGTAATATACAGGCCTGGTCGTTCTGTATCGTCAGAATCAACCGATCTGACCACAACCGATACTGATTGCTAAAACGTTTGCTCGATGTTTTTCATAAGATGTAATATGACTGCGTTCCAAGTCACAGTGTCAGAACAGACCAATGACCTTGGCTGTCCACGCTCCGCACCATTCTAGAACACCCATTAGAAGGATTCCATCACAGCTTGTTAATCATTGAAGAGGTTCTTATTGAGAGGCAGAAGCTACTGTAACCCTGGACGAACACCTGCTGCTACCAGGTGGTCAGATAGGCTTCTGGACAGAGAGATAGCACTGGGCCAATCGGCTGAGGATGGGGATTGGTGGAGAGAGTGGGGCGGGGGGGGGGGTCGAGGCACAGAGGCTTGTGATTGGTGGAGAGGGTCAGGGGTTATAAAGGACGGGGATTGGTGAAGACAGCTTCACTGGCAACATGATGAAGATTCTTCTGCTTCTAGGATTTGTGGCAGTGGCCCTGGCTGAGGTGACGCGTTTCGACGGGTAAAATATCTACCTTTTATTTTGGTGTTTCAGAATATGACATGGAAAATTATACTTAGAAAGTTATGAAGATAGACTCTGTACATTGCAATCTATGCTGCCATGTGGCTTATTGGTGACGAATGGAGACCTCGTGAATGATCATGTGGACGATTGTATTCTGATATGTTCATTAATGTTCCTTGAGATCTATAAAATGTGTTCTATAACCCAGTTGGCGCAAAACGTTCTGCGAACCATATGTTTCTTAGAGTTTGGTGAGAGCATGGTTGTCCTATGGTTATTTTGCACACAACCTTACCACAACTTTCTGGGGAATGGTGCAAAATAGTTTGGGAACATTCTCAGCACATTTAAGGAACATAGGGAAAAAAACATACTTTTTTTCGTATTTCATTACTTTAACAGAACTTTCCTAAAAGTAAAAAAATTAGTAAATTGAATTTGGTAACACTTTATTTGGATAGTCCATCTGTAGATGCTCTACAGACTATCTACACATGATCAGTAAAATTTCAACTAACTATCTAATAACCCTAGCTCTAAACCTAATTTTAATCCTTAATCCTAACCCCAAACTTAACCCTTACCTTAACCCTTAGCCTAATCCGTATCTTGCACCTCTCTGATTGGGAGAAACATTTCAGTTGAATGCATTCAGTTGTGCAACTGACTAGGTATCCCCTTTCCCTTATTCTAAACCTAACCCTATTCGTAACCGTAGTACGCAGTTCCTTATCAACAGATCGTTTGTTTAAAGTATGACCATCTCGAGAGCATGTACACATGAAAAATCCAGAATGTCCAAATAAAGTGTGACCTTTATTTTTTAATTTTGGCAACGTTCTCCAACTGATTTGACATCGGCAATGTTCTCAAATAGTTCAGGGAACGTTTTTCTGTGATCATTTCAGTACTTCAGCACACTGTTTCCTACAGCTGGTTCTATAGAATATTATGTTCTCAAAGAGTTCCGAGAACGTTAAGGTGTTCTATAATAACAGTATATGTCTCTTGTCTTGGTTGTCAAGGTGTTCTATAATACAGTGTATATCTCTTGTCTTGGTTGTCAAGGTGTTCTATTAATAACAGTGTAAAACTCTTGGCTTGGTTGTCAAGGTGTTCGTATTAATAACAGTATATGTCTCTGGTCTTGGTTGTCAAGCGTGTTCTATAATGAACAATAATCTGTCCTGGTAGTCAAGTGTTCTATAATAACAGTATATGTCTCTTGTCTTGTTGTCAGTCTTCTATAATAACAGTATATGTCTCTTGTCTTGGTGTCAAGGCTTCTATAATAACAGTATATGTCTCTTGTCTTGGTTGTCAAGGTGTTCATATAATAACAGTATAGTTCTTGTCTTGGTGTCAAGGTCTTCTTAATATAACAGTATATGTCTCTTGTCTTGGTTGTCAAGGGTCTTCTATAATAACAGTATATGTCTCTTGTCTTGGTTGTCAAGGTGTTCTATAATAACAGTATATGTCTCTTGTCTTGGTTGTCAAGGTGTTCTATTAATAAACAGTATATTATCTTGTCTTGGTTGTCAAGGTGTTTCTATAATAACAGTATATATCTTGTCTTGGTTGTCAAGGTATAATAAGGTAATTCTGTCTGGTGTCCGGAAAGTTCGTCTGAAGCCTGTCATTGATGAGCATGTTCTCCCTTATCAAGGAGCTGGCCAACAGCATGGAGGTACATAAGAAACCCTTCACTATACTTAGCCGAGCCAAGCTGTACTGGACTGGCCTGGTTACTGGTTACGATGCTGTAAAAGAAAACATTCATTCAAATCATTTGGTTCCCAGAGACTTATTTCAGGCCCTCTAGGTCCACACACTAGAACCAGAACACTTTGCGTCTCTATGCTGTAAAGGACGTGTTTGAGGATGTAGAGTATGTGTTAAAATGTATGTCTCCCTCTGCTGTTTGTGTTCAACTCGTCTGTCTGTGTGTCTGTGTCTCCTCTGCAGGTGGACTTCTGGAGTCCTGAGAGTGCTGACCTGGTGACCATCGATATTGACGTGGATCTCCATGTTCCAGCTGCCCACACTGACATGGTCTATACCATTCTGCAGCAGAGTGGCATGGAGACTGGGTAATACACACATATATATATATGATATATATATATATACATACATACATACTACTACTACATACTACTGCATATAGATACTACTGCCTATAGATACTACATACATATAGATACTACTACATACTACTACATAAATATATACTACTACATACTACTGCATATAGATACTACTACATATAGATACTACTACCATCTACTACTACATATATAATATATACTACTACTACATATAGATACTTACCTGCCTATAGATACTACTACATAATACTACAGATATATATAATATATATATATATATATATATATATAGATAACTATTTACTACATACTACTACATATAGATACTACTACATATAGACTACTACTACTACTACTACTACTACATATAGATACTCTACATACACTAATATAGATTACTACTACATATATATATATATATATATATATATATATACTACTACTACATACTAATGCATATAGATACTACTACATATATACTACTACATACTACTACATATAGATACTACTACATACTACTACACATATACTGTATATATATATATATATACTACTACTACATACTACTGCATATAGATACTACTACATATATACTACTACATACTACTACATATAGATACTACTACATACTACTACACATATACTGTATATATATATATATACTACACACAACTACACCGTGGTGGAAAAAGTATCCAGTTGTCATACTTGAGTAAAGTATAGATTCCTTAATAGAACGTTACTCATGTAAAAGTCAGCCAGTAAAATACTACTTGAGCAAAAGTCTAAAAGTATTTGGTTTTAAATATATTTCAGTATTAAAAGTACACGTAATTGCTAAAATATTATTAAGTATCAAAAATAAAGGTAAAAGTACAAATAATTTCATATTTCATATATTAAGTCAATCAGATGGCACAATGTTATTGTTTTTTAAATGTACGGATAGCCTGGGGTACACGCCAACACTCATCATTTACAAGCGAAGCATGGGTGTTAAATGAGTCCTCCAGATCACAGGTAGTAGTGATGACCAGGAATGTTCTCTTGATAAGTGTGTGAATTAGACCATTTTTCTGTCCTGCTAACCATTCAAAATGTAAAAAGTACTTCTGGGTGTCTGGGAAAATGTTTGGTGTAAAAAGTACCTAGTTGTCTTTAGGAATGTAGTGAAGTAAAATAAAAAAAATTAAAAATATAAATTGTAAATACCCACAAAAACGACTTAGTTGTACTTTAAAGTATTTGTACTTTGGAAATCATTAATCCACTGCTTCTACATATAGATACTACTACATATAGATACTACTACATATAGATACTACTACATACTTCTACACCTGCATTGCTTGCTGTTTGGGGTTTTACTGGGTTTCTGTACAGCACTGAGATATCAGCTGATGTAAGCTTTATAAATACATTTGATTTGATTTGACATATACACTACCGTTCAAAAGTTTGGGGTCGCCTCTTCCCTGTTGACGTTGAGACTGGTGTTTCGCGGGAACTAATTAATGAAGCAGCCAGTTGAGGACTTGTGAAGCGTCTGTTTCTCAAACTAGATACTCTAATGTACTTGGCCTCTTGCTCAGTTGTGCACCGGGGCCTCCCACTCCTCTTTCTATTCTGGTGAGAGCCAGTTTGCTCTGTTCTGTGAAGGAAGTAGTACACAGCGTTGTACGAGATCTTCAGTTTCTTGGCAATTTCTGACATGGAATAGCCTTCATCAATCAGAACAAGAATAGACTGATGAGTTTCAGAAGAAAGGTCTTTGTTTTTGGCCATTTTGAGCATGTAATCGAACCCACAAATTCTGATGCTCCAGATACTCAACTAGTCTAAAGAAGGACAGTTTTATTGCTTCTTTAAAAATCTGTAGTTTCCAGCTACAATAGTAATTTACAACATTAACAATGTCTACACTGTATTTCTGATCAATTTGATGTTATTTTAATGGACAAAAAAATTGATTTTCTTTCAAAAACAAGGACATTTCTAAGTGACCCCAAACTTTTGAACGGTAGTGTAGATACTACTACAAATAGACACTACTACATACTACATAGATAATACATACATAATACATACATACTACACACTGATATAGTCTATACCCTTCTGCAGTAAAGTGGGATGGAGACTGTAATATAGATATTATATATAGATATTACTGTTATATAGATATTACTGGATACTATGCTACGGTATACTAATATAAATACTCTTTCTGCTCAGTAATGTATCATTGGATTTAGGTTAAACGTTGGGCGAAAACAATATGAAACTTTGATGACTTTTTAAATCAGTTTTCCACTTGGATTCAACATATTGAATGTTTTGGTTGAAATGACGTGGAAACAACGTTGACTCAACCGTTTTTTGCCCAGTGGGAAGTATGTGGGTTACGGAGTTGAAGCTATACAAAAGAGACTATTGACTGAAAGTAATCTGACCTTGGCAAGGTCCATTGAAGGCAGTGTGTCCATGGAACTAGCTGCTAAACAGAGTTAAGTTCATCAGGAGACAGTGAAATGAAGACACATGCCTCGGCTGTGGTAACAAGAGCCCTCGGTGTCTACATGCTGGCGTAAGGACATGGATTGTCCAGCCTGGGGTAAAGAGAGCTGTCAGGTGTCTACATGCTGGCGTAAGGACATGGATTGTCCAGCCTGTGGTATTAAAACAAAAAGAGAAAATGTAGAGGACTGAAAACAAGAAAGAGACTTTCCAACGAAAGAAAAATAATAAAACTGGACAGTATATATAATATTATACGTTAATTAATAGTAGTATCTAGTATGTACACTGAACATAAAAATTAAGAACACCTGCTCTTTCCATGACAGACTGACCAGGTGAATCCAGGTGGAAGCTGTGATCCCTTATTGACCTGTTAAATCCACTTCAATCAMTGTAGATGAAGGGGAGGAGACAGGTTAAAGAAGGATTTTTAAGCCTTGAGACAATTGTGTGCCATTCAGAGGGTGAATGGACAAGACAAAATATTTAAGTGCCTTTGAACAGGGTATGGTAGTAGATGCCAAGTGCACCGGTTTTGTGTCAAGAACAGCAACACGGCTTGGTTTTTCACGCTCAACAGTTTCCCGTGTGTATCAAGAATGGTCCACCACCCAAAGGACATCCAGCCAACTTGTCACAACTGTGGGAAGCATTGGAGTCAACATGGGCCAGCATCCCTGTGGAACTCTTTCGACAGCTTGTAGAGTCCATGCCCCGACGAATTGAGGCTTTTCTGAAGGCTAAAGGGGGAGGGTGCAACTCCATATTAGGAAGGTGTTCCTAATGTTTGTTATACTCAGCGTACGTTGATGGGGGAATTGTCTCTGTTCTCAGGGTCCTGATTGAGGATCTGCAGGCTCAGATGGAAGAGCAGCTGGACAACAGAACCCCAGACCCCAGAACACACAGCTACACCAAATACAACAGTTGGGACAAAGTAAGTCTCTCTAGCCTTCTCTTTCTATCTCTCGCTCGCTCTCTCTCTCTCTGTCAATATATCCTAATACAACAGTTGGAACAAAGATACAATCTCTCTCGCTACCACTGTCTCTCTCTCTTTCTCTCTCATCCCGTTCTCTCCCTTTCTCTTTCGATCCCTCGATCTATGTGTGTCTCCAGATCCAGGCATGGATCTCCTCCATCTCCTCCTCTAACCCCGACCTGATCAGCCGTCAGGTGATCGGAAACACCTACGAGGGACGTCCCATGAACGTTCTCAAGGTATTACTCACTTTATTGTCAACATTTATTGATACTGTTATTGAATAGTCTGGACAGTGGTCTATGAAATAGTCTGGATAGTGGTCTATGAAATAGTCTGGATAGTGTCTATGAATAGGTCTGACGTGGTCTATGAAATAGTCCTGGATAGTGGTCTATGAAATAGTCTGGACAGTGGTCTATGAAATAGTTGGATAGTTGGTCTATGAAATAGTCTGGATAGTGGTCTATGAAATAGTCTGGATAGTGTGTCTATGAAATAGTGCTGGACAGTGGTCTATGAAATAGTCTGGATAGTGGTCTATGAAATAGTCTGGATAGTGGTCTATGAAATAGTCTGGATAGTGGTCTATGAATTAGTCTGGATAGTGGTCTATGAAATAGTCTGGAAGTGGTCTAATGAAATAGTCTGGACAGTGGTCTCTATGAAATAGTCGGACAGTGGCATATAGCTGAAGTGGTCTATGAAATTTGGTTGGCTGGATAGTTGGATGTGGTCTTATGAAATAGTGCATGATAGTGGTCTATGGAAAGTAGTCTGGTAGTGGTGGGTTCTATGAAATACGTCTGGATAGTGCGTCTATGAAATAGTCTGGATAGTGGTCTATGAAATAGTCTGGATAGTGGCTATGAAATAGTGCTGGACTGAGTGGTCTATGATGCTGAAGTGGTTATGAATGTCTGGATAGTGGTCTATGAAATAGTCTGGATCAGTGGTCTATTGAAATAGTCTGGATAGTGGTCTTATGAAAATAGTCTGGATAGTGGTCTATGAAATAGTCTGGATAGTGCGTCATTGAATGAGTCTTGCGACGTGGTCTAGTTGAAATAGTCTGGAATGGTTACAAATGTCGGTACGTGGGTATGAAATAGTCTGGACAGTGGTCTGATGAGGCGTGAATGTATAATGAGTCTGGCAAGTTTCATGAGTTATCTGGGCTGTCTATGATACTGACATTGCGTCTGGCACAGTGTCTATGAAATAGTTGGATAGTGTCTATGAAATAATCTGGACAGTGGTCTATGAAATAGTCTGGACAGTGGTCTATGAAATAGTCTGGACAGTGGTCTATGAAATAGTCTGGATAGTGGTCTATGAAATGTTCTAGCCTACTCGGGTTCACATTTTGGATCATAGCAGCTCTTATCCAGAGTAACCTCTAATGAACAACATATAGTCTACTTCAATCTCAACAACACAAACCTGTTGAAATAAAGGTTAAATTAGTAAAAAACGTATCTCTACAGATCGGTAAGAAGTCCAGCTCCACCAAGCCCTCTATCTTCCTGGACTGTGGTATTCATGCCAGGGAGTGGATCTCCACCGCTTTCTGCCAGTGGTTCGTCAAGGAGGTGAGGCTCATAGAATGACATAGTATAACTCATTTAATAGGATATCAATGGACGCACCGTGACACTTCTATAATCCTACATCATATCATCTATATGCCCAGCTAGCACATTTTGTTCCTTGGAAGTTGTAGGAACGTATGTTTTCGGTTTCACAACTGGTTGTTAGAACGTTTCCTGAACATTTTTAAAACGTTCTGAGAACAGAAGTGAAAAATGTTGCTTGTTCTGAGAACGTTTATTTTTAGGTTGCAGGGAGGTGGTTATGAGAACGTTTTTCTCTGGTTCCTTGACAGTTTTCCTCTGGAGTTTTTATTAATGCTCTGCGAACAGACATTATTGCTTATTTGAACGTTTTTGAATAACTTCCTTAACTTTCACTGATTGTTAGCATATTTTGTGTTACCTTTAACTCCAAGCTCAGATATAAATGAATTTCCTTCGGCATTAATCATGTAAATACATGTATTTTTTTATTGCGACACGGCATCAGAGAGATTTAACCCTATAATCTTGTGTTCTCTATCCGTGGAATTAGTCCACTGCACCACCAGGATACTATGGTATGCTTTTTTAGACATACAAAGCTGTTCATTTTAGTCTATTCAAACAGACCCCATGTCAAAGGAAACAAGCACTATGAACATCAGGTGAGGCCAATTAGTGGGCGTGGCCAACACACCTGAACACACTTAACAAGATAAAGGCTAAAGAGATTTTTGTTGATGCTGAGAACGGAATGTATAGGTTTTTAAATAACATTCTTAGAATGTATAGGTTTTTAAATAACATTCTTAGAACATATAGGTTTTTAAATAACATTCTTAGAACATATAGGTTTTTAAATAACATTTTTAGAATGTATAGGTTTTTAAATAACATTCTTAGAATGTATAGGTTTTTAAATAACATTCTTAGAACGTATAGGTTTTTAAATAACATTCTTAGAATGTATAGGTTTTTAAATAACAATTTGAGAACATGACTTTAAATCGATCCATGAGGAAGCCTGTGGGAAGCTATGCTGGAGTACTGAAATTCCCTCAGAAGAACACTGTTTCTTAACGTCCGCTGAACTATTTGAGAACATTCCCAATGACAAACCAGTTGAAGAACGTTCCTACAACATTACCAAAATGAAGAGTAACCATGTTTGAAATTTCAGGAAAAGGTTTGTTAAAGTAATGAAATACCAAGATTTTTTTTTTTTTTTGCCAAGTTCCTTAAATGTGCTGAGAATGTTCCAAAGCTAAGCAACTATTCTGCACGATTCCCAGAACGTTGTGGGAAGGTTGTATGCAAAATAACCATAGGACGGCCGCACTCTCACCAATCTCTAAGAAAAATATGATTCTCAGAAGGTTATGTACTAGCTGGGTATATTATCCTCTTCCTCCATCGAAACAGTTCAGAGCTCAAATTCATAACCCTCTCACTCTCTTCTTCCTCTCTCCCTCTCCTTCTCTTCCTCCTCCTTCCCAGGCTCTGTCCACCTACGGTAGTGACTCTGAGATGACCGGCCTGCTAAACCAGATGGATGTCTATGTTCTGCCCGTCTTCAACATCGACGGATACGACTTCACCCACAATAGCGTACGTTTTCCTTTAGCCGTTAGCCATTAACTGTTAGCCAGTTAGCTGCTAGCCATTAGCCAGTTAGCCGTTAGCTGTTAGCCAGTTAGCAGTTAGCCGTTAGCTGTTAGCCAGTTAGCTGTTAGCTGCTAGCCATTAGCCAGTTAGCCGTTAGCCAGTTAGCAGTTAGCCATTAGCTGTTAGCCAAAAGTACACTAATTGCTGTTATACTGCATTACCTGATTATTGACACTGCCTGATTTCTGATGGCAAAGATGTGGTGTTTAACTACTCATTATACAGTATGTGATCAAATAAAATAAAATAATATTAGTCACATTCTCCGAATACAACAGGTGTAGACCTTACAGTGAAATGCTTACTTACGAGCCCCAAACCGACAGTTCAGTTTCAAAAATCACGTAATGCAGTTTCACAGCAATTCGTGTACTTATCACAATACAGGGATAGGACTAGCTTAGAACTACATGTTTCAAAACTACAAGAGAACACAGACAAACAGACAGACAGACAGACAGACAGACAGACAGACAGACAGACAGACAGACAGACAGACAGACAGACAGACAGACAGACAGACAGACAGACAAGACAGCAGAGTGACCAGAACCCCAAAAAAAAGACAGAGCAGACAGACGACAGAAGCAGGACAGACAACGACAGAGGTGACAGGACAAGAAGCAGACAGACAGACAGACAGACGAACAGACAGACAGACAGACACACAGACAACAGACAGACACGACACATGACAGAAGCCAGACAGGACAGGAACAGACAAGACAGACAGACAAGAAGCAGACAGACAGACAGGACAGACAACCCGACAAGACAGACAGGGACCAGAACAGGCAGAGTGACAGACAGACAGACAGACAGTACCAGACAGAACAGACAGAGAGCGACAGACCAGACAGGACAGACAAGACAGACAGACATCAGAGTGACCAGGACCAGACAGCAAGAGTGACAGACAGACAAGACAGACAGACAGGACAGGCAGAGTGAACAGACAGACAGCAGAGTGACAGACAAGACAAGACAGACAGACAGACCAGACAGACAGACATAGACAGGACAGACAGACAGGACAGGACAGGACAGACAGCCACAAGACAGACAGACAGACATGAAGACAAGGCACGACGTACTAGTTACGAAGAAAGAAAGAGATTATGAGAGAGAGAAAGTGGAGAGCACAGAGATGAGAGTGATTGAGGAGGAAGAGGAGAGAAAGAGAGATGAAGAGAGAGGAGAGAGTGAAAAGAGTAGAGGAAAAGACAGACGAGACCAGACACGACAGACAGACAGACAGACAGACAGACAGGAACGAACAGAAGACCAGGACAGACAGACAGGGAACAGACCAGACAGAAGCCAAGAGTGACAAAGGACAGACAGAGCTTTGATTGATGTGTGTTTGTGGCTCGGTGTGTGTGGTTTTGGACCTGCAGAAACAGGACTGTGGAGAAAAAGACCCGCTCCAGGATGTCAGGGTTCCAAGCCTGCATCGCCGTGCTGATCCAAACAGCGGAAACTGGACACGCTGGATGGTTGCAGGTTAGAGTTCAAATTATCTGTTACATAAGTCTGTATTTAGTATAGCAATACGTTAGTATTTTATATAGAG
Organism: Salvelinus sp. IW2-2015; assembly: GCF_002910315.2. Lineage (NCBI taxonomy): Eukaryota > Metazoa > Chordata > Actinopteri > Salmoniformes > Salmonidae > Salvelinus > Salvelinus sp. IW2-2015. The sequence goes on from NW_019944134.1 coordinate 34,077, forward strand.
ATACAATATGGTTTTTTAGACAGTATAGTGTTTAGATACTGTTATCAAGTGTATTGAGATAAGATATATATAGAAACAGTATAGTATGTATATAAGGTAGTATAGGTGATTTTATAGATCAGTATAGAGTTATTGGGAGATCAGTTATATGAGGTGTATTTCTACATAAGAGCTGCACTATAGAGTTTATTCTACGTTAGGGTGTAATATTTCTTAGATGCTTATTCTATTAGAGACTGTAGAGGGTTTCATATAGAATAACTAGTAGGTTATTTTGAGTACAGTAGATAAGAGTGTGATTTTTATAGAGAATACAGTTTATTGAGGTGCTATTTCTAATATAGGAGGTGTATTTAACTAGTTAATAGAGGTCATTTATAATAGAGATAAGTATAGAGGTTTAATTTCCTAACAGTATAGAGGTTTATTTCTACAGTATAGAGGTGTATTTTCTAAGATGATATGAGGTTATTTCTATAAGATACAGTATAGAGTGTATTTCCTATAGAGCTACTGTATAGAGGTGTATTTCTATAGAAGATATCAGTATAAGAGGTGCATTTCTACAGTTAGAGGTGTATTTTTATGAGATACAGATAGAGGTGGTATTTCCTATAGAGATACAGTATAGAGGTGTATTTCTACAGTATAGAGGTGTATTTCTACAGTATAGAGGTGTATTTCTATAGAGATACTGTATAGATTCCCGAAGCACTAAATCTATGTTCAACTCTGTAGGAGAGAGATACATCTTTAGAGGCATAGCATTCATCCAATATAACCTTTCACCCTATGCTCTGTCCCCTCTCCTCTCTCCTCTCTCCTTTCACCCTCTCCTCTCTCCTTTCACCCTAACCCCTGTCCTTTCACCCAAACCCATGTCCTCTCTCCTCTCTTCTCTCAGCCACTGGGGCCTCCTCCAACCCATGCAGTGACACATTCTGTGGCTCCTCACCTGAATCTGAGATCGAGGTGAAGAACGTTGCTGACTTCATCCGTAGGAACAAGTCCTCCATCAAGGCCTACCTCACCATCCACTCCTACTCTCAGCTGCTGCTCTTCCCCTACTCCTACACGTTTCAGCTGGCTGAGCACCACAGCGAGCTGGTCAGTACCTACCCCCTAACCCTGACCCTAACCCTGACCCTAACCCCTAACCCCTAACCCTAACCCCTAACCCTGATCCTAACCCTGATCCTAAACCCTAACCCTGAGCCTAACCCCAAACCGTGACCATAATCCATAACCCCTAACCCTAACCCTCAACCCTTACACCTGAAGATCTGGCCGAGCACCACAGTGAGCTAGTCAGTACCTACCCCCTGACCCTAGCCCATAATCCCTGACCCTAGCCCATAATCCCTGACCCTAGCCCATAATCCCTGATCCTAACCCATAATCCCTGACCCTAACCCATAATCCCTGACCCTAGCCCATAATCCCTGACCCTAGCCCATAATCCCTGACCCTAGCCCATAATCCCTGACCCTAACCCATAATCCCTGATCCTAACCCATAATCCCTAACAATTTAAGATGATTTAAGGATTTAAAGACATAGAGTTCACAAACCACCCAATCCAGACAGATATCTAATACCCCTCTATAACCACCCCATCCAGACAGATATCTAATACCCC
>NW_019944134.1:40345-41291 GCF_002910315.2 Salvelinus sp. IW2-2015
CTCCTCTCCTCACACCCTGTCTCTCTCTCTCTCTCTGTCTCTCTCTCTCTGTCTCTCTCTCTCTCTCTGTCTCTCTCTCTCTGTCTCTCTCTCTCCCTGTCTCTCTCTCTCTCTGTCTCTCTCTCCTGCTGTAGATGACTGTTGCTGAGGGAGCTTCCAAGGCTCTCCGTAGTCTGTATGGAACCGAGTACACCAGTGGCCCTGGAGCTGCTACCATTTGTGAGTACAAGACCATGGCTACACCAGGGCTGTGTCCTTATGCTTTAAATAGCCTGCTATTGAGAGCTGCGGTAGCTACAGTACATCTCTACATTTGATCATCCAGGATATGAACCCATAGTGACTGAGTGATTAGGCCCATGTCCTCTCCTCTCCTGTCAGTCTGTGATTGGATGTATATTTAGCTGTGTAGTGTGTAGTGTGTAGTGTGTAGTGTGTAGTGTGTAGTGTGCTGTCCTTGCTATAGCGCGATCCTCCAGGATATCACCCATAATATGTTCCTCCTGATATCTCCTCCTCCCCAGACCCTGCTGCCGGTGGCTCTGACGACTGGGCCTACGACCTGGGGGTGAAGTACTCCTACACGTTTGAGCTGCGTGACACCGGGCGCTATGGCTTCCTGTTACCTGAATCTCAGATCAAGCCCACCTGTGAGGAGACCATGCTGGCCGTCAAGTACATCACCAGCCACGTGCAGAAGAACCTGTACTAGAGGGAACCAATCAGAACCCCTCCACTGCCCAGCAGGGACACATGTCATGTTTTCTCCTTGACAACAAATAATAAAATCCTCTCTGATTATAATGCTTTCTTTTGTCAATTAGTTGTTGAGTTATGGTCCAGACAGAGTAAACTAATGGACTGAGTATAGAAGCAGATAGTATATTCTGGTCCAGACAGAGTGAACTAATGGACTGAGTATAGAAGCAGATAGTATATTCTGGTC
>NW_019944134.1:41478-42069 GCF_002910315.2 Salvelinus sp. IW2-2015
GTGAACTAATGGACTGAGTATAGAAGCAGATAGTATATTCTGGTCCAGACAGAGTGAACTAATGGACTGAGTATAGAAGCAGATAGTATATTCTGCTCTACTTAATCTACATATATTCTGAAAATCCCACTCAAATCATCTATAATCATATTGAAGGAATATCTTTTGGGAAAAGCCCTCATCTCAAAGTAGCATTTTCTGTCTATTTACACGTTCTCTTGATTCAAATGAGAATGTTGAGAGAAACAGAGGGAGAGAGAGAAAAGAGTGAGTCCGTGAGAGAGGGAATGAGAAATAGAGAAAGAAAGAGAGGTCTGAGGATTCATTGTGGGTTTATTCCCAGAGTCTCAGGGGCCCCCTATAGAGTCCTGGCTTTCAGCCAATGAGGAGGGGGCATCTATCCGCCCCTAAGGATTTGGGTCCGGCAGCAGTAACACAGGACTTGACAGCCATAGAGCAAAGTACGATCTCCATGGCAGCACCTCAAGCTCGTCTGACCAATCACAGATCTACTGTCTGTCTATCTATTGCATGGGAACCAATCACAGATCTACTGTCTGTCTATCTATTGCATGGGAACCAATCACAGAT
>NW_019944134.1:42839-45193 GCF_002910315.2 Salvelinus sp. IW2-2015
GAACCAATCAAGATCTACTGTTTGTCCCTATCTATTGCATGGAAACCAATCACAGATTGACTGTCTGTCTTATCTATTGCATTGGAACCAATCACAGATCTACTGTCTGTCTATCTATTGCATGGGAACCAATCACAGATCTACTGTCTGTCTATCTATTGCATGAGAACCAATCACAGATCCATTTTTGTATTGTTTTATTTAACTAGGCAAGTCAGTTAAGAACAAATTCTTATTTACAATGACGGCCTACCGGGGGACAATGGGTTGGGATTAAAACAAAAATTATAGGACAAAACGCATAACAGCACTTACAGCCATTACCACGAGGCCATTCTCCCCAATTAAGGTGTCACCAACCCCCTCATACTTTTCTATATATAGTGTAGCACCTGTGAAACACCTTCCCGATAACAAGATGGAAACCAGCACAGGTGTAACACATAGTGACTAATGAGGTGACACCAATCGGTGCGCCCTACATGCTAAAGTCCAACCTCAGAACATAAACGGAAAAAACCAAAGTCTGTAACAAATGCTTTTGTGACATCACGTAGAGAGCAACAACGGCTCAGCTGCGAAGTGGCAAGCCAAACAAGTACACAGAACGGGACCGCCGAGTGCTGAAGTACGCAGCGCTTAAAAATAATCTGTCCTCAGTTGCAACACTCACTACCGAGTTCCAAACTGCCTCTGGAAGCAACATCATCACAATAACGGTTCATTGGGAGCTTCATTAAATGAGTTTCCGCGGCCGAGCAGCCGCACACAAGCCTGAGATCACCATGCGCAATGCCAAGCGTCGGCTGGAGTGGTGTACAGTTCGCCGCCATTGGACTCTGGAGCAGTGGAAACGCGTTCTCTCGAGTGATGAATCACGCTTCACCATCTGGCAGTCCGACGGACAAATCTGGGTTTGGCCGATGCCAGGAGAACGCTACCTGCCCCAATGCATAGTGCCAACTGTAAAGTTTGGTGGAGGAGGAATAATGGACTGGGGCTGTTTTTCATGGTTCGGGCCCCTTAGGTCCCGTGAAGGGAAATCTTAACGATACAGCATACAATGACATTCTAGATGATTCTGTGCTTCCTTTGTGGTAACATTCTGGGGAAGGCACTTTCCTGTTTCAGCATGATAATGCCCCCGTCAACAAATAGAGGTCCATACAGAAATGGCTTGTTGCGAGGAGAGATTTTGCTTGATAGATGTGGGGGTCGACCCTTTAGTTGTATTGATAGATGTGGAGCGTCAACACCTTTAGTTGTCTTGATAGATGTGGAGGGTCAACACCTTTAGTTGTCTTGATAGATGTGGAGGTCAAAACCTTTAGTTGTATTGATAGATGTGGAGGTCAACACCTTTAGTTGTATTGATAGATGTGGAGGGTCGAACACCTTTAGTTGGTATTGATAGATGTGGAGGTAACCTTTAGTTGTCTTGATAGATGTGGAGGGTCGACACTTTAGTTGTCTTGATAGATGTGGAGGGTTAACACTTTAGTTGTCTGATAGATATGGAGGTCGAACCTTTAGTTGTCTTGATAGATGTAGAGGGTCGACACCTTTAGTGTGTCTTGATAGATGTGGAGGGTCGACACTTTAGTTGTCTTGATAGATGTGGAGGTCGACACCTTTAGTTGTCTTGATAGATGTGGAGGGTAACACCTTTAGTTGTCTTGAATAGAGTGGGGGTCGACACCTTTAGTTGTCTTGATAGATGTGGAGGGTACACCTTAGTTGTCTTGATAGATTGAGGGTCGACACTTTAGTTGTCTTGAATAGATGTAGAGGGTCGACACCTTTAGTTGTCTTGATAGATGTGGAGGGTCGACACTTTAGTTGTCTTGATAGATGGGAGGGTCGACACTTAGTTGTCTTGATAGATGTGGAGGGTCAACACCTTTAGTTGTCTTGATAGATATGAGGTCGACACCTTAGTTGTATTGATAGATGTGGACACCTTCAGTTAGCGCTCCGTGTTTAGATCTTTAGCAACAATACTTTATCTCATCTCGTTTTGCTCCTCCTTTGGTTTGCTTCCTGTCTTTAAGTTTGTGTGGGTTTTTGTTTGTTTTCTCTTCTTGGGCAAATTAGTTGGCGCTCATGGTGGGTGTCTTTTAGGTTCAAATTGTTTGTTGCTAGTCACTTTCACTGGACACGCCCCGAGTGGTCTTTCACTGGGACACCCCATGAGGGTTTTCACTGGACCCCCAATGAGGGTCTTTCACTGGGACACCCCTGAGGTCTTTCACTGGACACCCCCGTGAGTGTCTTTCACTGGACACCCCCATGAGGTCTATCACTGGACACACCATGAGGGTCTATCACTGGACACCCCCGTGAGTGGGTCTTCA
>NW_019944134.1:50026-69045 GCF_002910315.2 Salvelinus sp. IW2-2015
AGATCGGTGTGTAAGAACTTGACTGGCTTGCACAAGCCCTGACCTTCAACCCATCGTACATCATTTTGGAATGAATTGGAAAGCAAAAGGGCCAGCCAGGCCTAATCACCAACATCAGTGCCCGAGCCTCACTAATGTCTGTGGCTGAATGGAAGCAAGTCCCTTGCAGCAATATCCAACATCTAGTGGAAGCCTTCCCAGAAGATGGAGGTTGTTCTATGGCAGCAAACGCGGGCGACCAATCCGATATTACGCCCATGATTTTCCGGAATGAAATGTTCGACGAGGCAGGTGTCCAGATACTTTGGTCATTGTGGTGTTATTGTAAGAGTGTGGCCCAGGATACGATGTGGAGGGTCGACCTTTAGTTGTCTTGATAGATGTGGAGGGTCGACACCTTTAGTTGTCTTGATAGATTGCACGTAGGGGTTACACACCTTTAGTTGTCTTGATAGATGTGGAGGGTCAACCCCTTTAGTTGTCTTGATAGATGTGGAGTTAACCCTTTAGTTGTTTGATAGATGTGGAGGGTCGCACCTTTAGTTGTCTTGATAGATGTGGAGGGTCGACACATTAGTTGTCTTGATAGATGTGGAGGGTCGACACCTTTAGTTGTTTGATAGATGTGGAGGTTAACACTTTAGTTGTCTTGAAGATGTGGAGGGTCAACACCTTTAGTTGTCTTGATAGATGTGGAGGGTCAACACCTTGTTGTCTTGATAGATGTGGAGGGTCAACACCTGTGTTTTGTCTTGATAGATGTGGAGGGTCAACACCTTTAGTTGTATTGATAGATGTGGAGGGTAACACCTTTAGTTGTTTGATAGATGTGGAGGGTCGACACTTTAGTTGTCTTGATGATGTGGAGGGTTCGCAACCTTAGTTGTCTTGATAGATTGGGGAGGGTCGACACCTTTAGTTGTCTTGAAGATGTGGGAGGTTAACACCTTTAGTTGTCTTGAGAGATGTGGAGGGTCGACACTTTGTTGTCTTGATAGATGTGGAGGGTCAGACACTGTAGTTGTCTTGATAGATGTGGAGGGTCAACACCTTAGTTGTCTTGATAGATGTGAGGGTCGACACTTTAGTTGTTTGATAGATGTGGAGGGTCGACATATTAGTTGTCTTGATAGATGTGGAGGTCGACACCTTTAGTTGTCTTGATAGATGTGGAGGGTCACACCTTTAGTTGTCTTGATAGATTGGAGGGTCGACACCTTTAGTTGTCTTGATAGATGTGGAGGTCAACACCTTTAGTTGTATTGATAGATGTGGAGGGGTCGACACCTTTAGTTGTCTTGATAGATGTGGAGGGTCGACACCTTTAGTTGTATTGATTAGATGTGGAGGGTCGCACTTTAGTTGTCTTGATAGATGTGCGAGGGTCACAACCTTTAAGTTGTCCTGATAGTCTTTCACTGGACACCCCCATGAGTGTCTTTCACTGGACACCCCCATGAGGGTCTTTCACTGGACACCCCCATGAGGGTCTTTCACTGGACACCCCCATGAGGGTCTTTCAGAATCCCTTCTAGAACCCCACCTGTTTAGTTTTGGTTGTTGTCAGTGACTCTGTTAGTTCCCCCTTTTGTTTGAGTGTCATAATTGGGTTTTCTTGCTGGGGAACGTAACAGGATGATGGTATTTTCTACACAGAAGATGATAACATTATTGCCTGATCTTCTGAACTTCTGAACTGAACCCAATTCCTTAGTCATGAATTTCAGTCACTTCAAACCACACTTCCTCCAGATTGAAATACTGATTTGTAAGACTGTCTGTCATAGCCTCAATTAAAAAAGTAAACATTGTCCGTTGATTACATCACTTTTTTTTTTTTTTACACTGAACAAAAAATATAAACGCAACATGTAAAGTGTTGGTCCCATGTTTCATGAGCTGAAATGAAAGATACCCAAAATGTTCCATACACACAAAAGCATATTTCTCTCAAAATGTGTGTAGAAATCTGTTTAGATCCCCGTTAGTGAGCATTTCTCCTTTGCCAAGATAATCCAACCACCTGACAGGTGTGGCATATCAAGAAGCTGATTAAATAGCATGAACATTACACAGGTGCACCTTGTGCTGGGGACAATGAAAGGCCACTCTAAAATGTGCAGTTTTTGCACACAACACAATACCACAGATGTCTCAACTTTTAAGGGAGCGTGATATTGGCATGCAGACTGCAGGAATGTCCACCAGAGCTGTTGCAAGAGAATTTAATGCACATTTTTCTACCATAAGCCGCCTCCAACGTCCTTTTAGAGAATTTGGCAGTACAAGGCCAAAAGGCCTCACAACCGCAGGCCACATGTATAGCGTAGTTTTGGAGTCCCTCTGACAAAAATAAAATTAAACCATCTAGTGTTCAGCGAAATAACAACACAATGTCAAATACAGGGAGCCGAGTCAAATAATGAACATCCAATCACATTAACCGTTACTCGCTCGTTGGAAACCTTCACTCTTGCACAGACATTTAGAAACGAAACATGACAATTTGACAAATAAGCCACAGGAGTTTTTTGAGCGAGAATAAAGACGACTTTTGAGTAGTAAGACAAGTATAAAAGCAACAGATATCATTAATAAGAGGGGCTAGAAGCGTCTTATGTGGAGCTACCGAGGTGACTAGGACAGGCAAGCCCCATACTATTGTGGAAGACTGGCTGGGACAGGCAAGCCCATACTATTGTGGAGGACTGGCTGGGACAGGCAAGCCCCATACTATTGTGGAGGACTGGCTGGACAGGCAAGCCCCATACTATTGTGGAGGACTGGCTAGGGACAGGGCAAGCCCCATACTACTTGTTGTGGAGGACTGGCTGGGACAGGCAAGCCCCATACTATTGTGGAGGACTGGCTGGGACAGGCAAGCCCCATACTATTGTGGAGGACTTAATTCTTCCTGCTGGACAATGCTGGAGGAAAAGGCCCAAAAAACTATACAGACAATGCCTCCATCAAACAACACTGTTTCACGACGCATCAGTGACATGGCAGGAGATGTTTTGAAACAATTACTGCTTTGAATACAAGCCAGTGAATTATATGAGTTACAGCTGGATGAGTCAACAGACGTGGCGGGCCTGGCACAACTCCTGGTATATGTCCGTTACGTTTATGGGGGGTCAATTGAGGAAGACTAGCTGCAAACCACTGGAAACCAGGACAACAGGAGAGGATATTTTTTAAAGTACTGGACAGCTTTGTGACATCAAATGGACTTTGGTGGTCAAGATGTGTTGGTATCTGGACTGATGGAGCAAAAGTCATGACAGGGAGACATAGTGGAGTGGTAACGCGCGTGCAAGCAGTTGCTCCCAACGCCACTTGGGTACATTGAGAGACGAGCTTAAAGTTTTCTTTACAGACCATAATTTTCACTTGTCTGACCGCTTGCATGATGATGAGGTTCTCACACGACTGGCCTATCTGGATGATGTTTTTTCTCCCCTGAATGATCTGAATCTAGGATTACAGGGACTCTCCGCAACTATATTCAATGTGCAGGACAAAATTGAGGCTATGATTAAAAAGTTGGAGCTCTTCTCTGTTTGCATTAACAAGGACAACACACAGGTCTTTCAATCATTGTATGATGTTTTGTTTTTTGTGTGCAAATGAACTCAAGCTTACGGACAATGTCAAATGTGATATAGCGAAGCACCTGAGTGAGCTGGGTGCGCAATTATGCAGGTACTTTCCTGAAACGGATGACACAAACAACTGGATTCGTTATCCCTTTCATGCCCTGCCTCCAGTCCACTTACCGATATCTGAACAAGAGAGCCTCATTGAAATTGCAACAAGCGGTTCTGTGAAAATGTTATTTAATCAGAAGCCACTGACAGATTTCTGGATCGGGCTGCGCTCAGAGTTTCTTGCCTTGGTAAATCGTGCTGTTCAGACACTGATGCCCTTTAAAACCATGTACCTATGTGAGAGTGGATTCTCAGCCCTCACTAGCATGAAACCTAAATACAGGCACAGACTGTGTGTGGGAAATGATTTAAGACAGACTCTCCAATACAACCCAACATTGCAGAGTTATGTGCATCCTTTCAAGCACACCCTTCTCATTAACCTGTGGTGAGTTATTCACCATTTTCTATGAACAAATACGGTTTTATATGTAAGATATATGGTGTGTATAGACAGTAGTTATAGAGGATGGTGTGTATAGACAGTATAGACAGTAGTTATATAGGATGGTGTATATAGACAGTATAGACAGTAGTTATATAGGATGGTGTATATAGACAGTATAGACAGTAGTTATATAGGATGGTGTGTATAGACAGTAGTTATAGAGGATGGTGTGTATAGACAGTATAGACAGTAGTTATATAGGAATGGTGTGTATATAGACATAGTTATATAGGATGGTGGTGTATAGACAGTAGTTATATAGGATGGTGTGTATAGACAGTAGTTATATAGGATGGTGTGTATAGACAGTAGTAGTTATATAGGGTGGTGTATATAGACAGTATTATATAGGATGGTTGGTGTATTAGAACAGTAGTTATATGAGGTTTGGTGTATAGACAGTAGTTATATAGGGATGGTGTGTATAGACAGTAGTTATATAGGATGGTGTGTATAGACAGTAGTTATATAGGATGGTGTGTATAGACAGTAGTTATATAGGATGGTGTGTATAGACATTAGTTAAAAGGATGGTGTGTATAGACAGTAGTTATATAGGATGGTGTGTATAGACAGTAGTTATATAGGATGGTGTGTATAGACAGTAGTTATAATAGGATGGTGTGTATAGACAGTATTTATATAGGATGGTGTGTATAGACAGTAAGTTATATAGGATGGTGTGTATAGACAGTAGTAATATAGGATGGTGTGTATAGACACAGTAGTATATAGGATGGTGTTGTATAGACAGTAGTATATAGGATGGTGTGTATAGACAGTAGTTATATAGGATGGTGTGTATATAAGACAGTAGTTATATAGGAATGGTGTGTGATAGACAGTAGTTATTATAGGATGGTGTTATAGACAGTAGTTATAATAGGATGGGTTAGAGTATAGATAGTATAGGATGGTGTATAGACAGAGTAGTTAATAGAGGATGGTGTGTATAGACAGTAGTATATAGAAGGATGGTGTGTGTATAGACAGTAGTTTATATAGGATGGTGTGTATAGACAGTTAGTTAATATAGAGGATGGTGTGTATAGACAGTAGTTAAATAGGATGGTGTGATGAGACAGTAGTTTATAGAGGATGGTGTGATGATTAGACAGTAGTTATATATATGATGGTGTTGTATAGACAGTAGGACTGGTTAAGTATATAGGATGGTGGTTATCATAATAGATATAAGGAAACAGTAGTAGAGAGAGTAGGAATGGTGTGTGTTAGATCTATTATTTTAACTGAATTAGAGATAGGAGGTGTGTATAACGATCAGTTAGTCTATCTAATAGGATGTGTTGCTTATAGACAGTACTTTAGGTATAGGGGTAGGAGTTAAATACGACAGTTAATCACACTAATATGTTAGTCGCGATCGATATTCAATAAGCATAAGGCAAGAATAGGTATGGTGTGTGATAGACAAAATACTCACTGTTATAGGATGGTGCGTATACAACACATAAGTTATATAGAGAGAATGTGTATAAGGAGCAGTAGTTTATAAAGGCAATGTACCATGGTGAAAGATAGCAAGTCAGTATAACATCACGAAACTTGTGTGGATTAAACAGTTAAGTTATATACGAACCCATGGTGATGTATAGTACAGTAGTTATAAAGTATGTGCTTTAAGTTATAAAGACATGTTAAGTTCCTCACTATTGATATGGGTTGTGTATAGGCCAGTTAGTTAAACTATAGGCATGTGAGTGTGTTATTAAGACAGTATTTAGTATAGGACTGTGACGAATGTATAACAGTAATCTAACTGTATATATAGAGGAATTGTGTGATATATGACTAGTAGCTAATTATAGTGGTATGGTAATTATAGACGCATAGTTATATTATGGGTAGGTGTGTGTTATAGACAATTAAGCTTTACGTGTTATTATAGGGATGGTTGTATAAGAACAGGTATTTAACGTATAGTGGCATGGTAGTATTGTGGAGACAAGCTATTAGTCAATAGGATTGGTGTGTATTATAGACAGTAAAGGTCAGAACGTCAATACGTGAATCGGTGTGTTATTCAGACAGTATATATAAAATGGTGTGGTACCACCACAGAGTTCACTAGAGCATCGTCTGTATAGGAAGATTAAATGTGAATAGAGTATAGGGGAATGTGTGTATAGACACAAGATAGTCGTGAATATAGGAATCGTGGCATGACAGTAGGCGTAATTATAGGCAGAAGTGGTGCTCGTATAGAGCAGTAGATATCCACTAGGATGGTGTGTAATAAGGACAGCTAGTTGAGAGGGGTGATATAGGATCGCTAGTATAACCAGTAAGTATATAGAAGATGGTTCTCAGGTATGAAACAGCTAGGTGATGACAGGCGGAGGGATCGTCCGTCGTTATATGCACGAGTAGTTATATAAATAGGGAATGGAGCGAATATTATAGCAGTAGTTACATAATAGGCTGGTGTGTTAACAGTTAATATATTAGCATAAATGTGGTATAGACAGTAAGGTCTATATAGGGGTGTGGTATGAGACTCGAGTATTAATAGGATGTGGAAGACAGGTATAGGACAGTAGTATAATTAGGAGCAGTGGTGTATAGATGACAATACAATCTAAGTATAGGATGGTGTGTATAAGACAGTAAGTTAATAATAGGATGGGTTGGTACATAAACAGTAGTAATATATAGGAATGGTAGTGAGATCACAGACATATTAGTAGTAGGATTGTGTGTATAGACATATCATCATTATAGGCAGATAGTGTGTCCATACGAACAGGAATAAGTATAGAATATAGAGATGGTGGGGTCAATATAGGACAGCTAAGTTAAGTAAATCCCAGGAATGGATTTCTATAAGCAGTAGGTATATAGAATAGGATGGGTGCGGTAATAACGAGTAGTGTATTATAGGTATGGTGATGATAACTTTACGACAGATAAGTGGATAATAGGAGTCGGGTGTGTATAGAACAGTATAAGACCAGAGTGTAATATTAGGGATGGTAGTGTAATAGCACGAGTACCTGTAGATATAGGATGTGAGTGCTGAGAGGAACCAGTGAGATGGTAATATACGGATGTGTGTATTAGACCAGTAATTATATACGATAAGGTGTCTAAGAACAGATTTATATGAGGCTGTCAGCTGGTAATATAAGACAGTAGTCCTATAATTTATAGCGAGGAATAAGTGATGCTAATGGATTAGTAACGGAAAATAGTTAACTTTGAAAGAACTAAGGGGTGGTTGTGATATAGACATAGTGTATAGGATTTGTGTATAGACATTAGTGTAATAATAGGATGGATGTGTATAGAGCAAGTAGATTATATAGGGATAGTGTGTATAAACAGGGTATATATAGGAATGGATGTGTAGAACAAGTTAGATAAAGGATCTGGGTAGTGAGGGAGAGAAGGAGATGTGTATGAGCAGTAAGTGTATAATAGGAATGGTGTGGTATAGGACAGTAGTCTATATAGGATGGTGTGTAGTGAGACAGTAAAGTTATAAAAGAGGATGTGGTAAAGTACAGTAGTGCTAATATGGATGGTGGTGATAATAGGACAGTAGTTAATAATAAGGATGGTGGTAATAGACAGAGTTAAATAGGATCGGTGAATAAGCTAATAGACAAGTAGTTAATATAAGATGGCTGTTGTAACAGACCCAGTAAGGTGAATAGGAATTGTGTGATAATAAGAACAGTATTAATAATAGATGCTGTGGTATAAGACAATAGTAGTATTAAGGATGGTGTGTATAGAACATAAGTTAGTACGTAGGATGGTGTATAATAAACAGTAGTCTACTAATGATAGGATGTGTGGTAAAGACATACGCTTATATAGGGGGTGTGATGGCCGTAGTTATAATAAGATGAGGAATGTGAATAATAGTAAGTAACGGCAGTGGGGTGTAATAAGACAGAGTTAATAATAGGAATGTGGTGGGTAATAGAACCCAGTAATGAGGAGGAGGCGTGGAATAATAGGAGTGGTGTGTAATAAGGAACGTAATAGTTATATGGGATGGTGAATGTATAGACCATAGTTATTATAGGATGGTGATGTTATCATAGAGGATATATGATAGGTGTGTATATAGAGGTAATTAATAGGATGGTTGATATGGACAGTTGTTATAATAAGGAGTGGTTGGTGTAGTCAGTGAAGATAAATAATAGATGTGTGATAATAAGGAAAGCTAGTTATAGTAAGGAATGGTGTGATAATAAGAAAAGTGATGTCGTGGTATATGCAGGTAGTCTAATTGAGATGGGTAGTGTAATAGAGTAAGTAAGTAATAGTAGGAATTTGTGGTATAGGCAGTAGTTTGGGAGGGGGATAGATATAAGGATGGGTGTGGTAAAGAAGTAGTTAATATAGGCTGGTGTGTATACGTAAGTTATGAAGGGAATGTGTGTAAGTAGAAAGTATGTATATAGAATGGTTTGTAAAAGACAGCTATTAATAAGTAAGGAATGGTGGTATAAGAGAAGTAAGTATAGGGAATGGTGTAATAAGGTATAATAGTTAAGGAATGGTGTAAGTATAACATAATGTATATGAGTAATGGTGTGATCATAGACAAGTAGTGTAGTATAAGTGGGGTAATGAAGACAGTAAGTTATATTAGGAATGGTGTGTATAAGAGAAGATAAGTTGATATATGATGTAGTGTAAGACATAGTTACTAATAAGTTGAATGTGTTTTAAGTAGACAAGTTATGAGGTAGTATTAGAGATGGTGTGTATAAGCAGTAGTTAATATAGGGGGTAATAATAAGTATGAATTTAGTAGAATGTTGTATAAGAGAGTACTGTATATTAAGGATGGTGTAATGACGCTGAGTATAATATAGGATCTTGATAACAGTAGTAATAGGATTGGTTGGTAGTACGACATAGTCGCAATAATAGGGATGTGTGTATAAGACAGTAGTGTATATAAGGAATGGTGTGGTAAGACAGTAGTTATTATAAGGAATGGTGTGTAATAGACAAGATAGTTATAATAGGATGATGTGATAACAGTAGATTATTAATAGGGAGGATTCGGTGTGAATAGACAGTAGGATTAATAGGGGGTCGATTAAGAGTGAGTATATAGGTATGGTGAGGTATAGACATAATTATAATATGCCAGATCGGCTGAGTATATAGGACACGATAGTTAATATAATGATAGTAGTAATAGACACGAAGTGATATATATGTGGTGTATAGACAGTAGTGTGATTAATAAGGATGGTTGGTGTAAGTAAGAATAATAAGCTTGAATAAGTGGAATTGTGGTGTAATCAAGGACAGTGTAGAAAGAAGTTAATATAAGGATGTGGTGGTGTGATGTAGGGGGTTTTGTGAATAGCGGCTTGTAATAAGTAGTTATATAAGGAATGGTGTGTAGTAGAAGAGTAAGTTTATAGGAATGGTTGTGAATAGACTAGTAGTAATATAGGATGTGTGTGATAGACAGTAAGTGTATAAGATATGGTATAAGACGAGTAAGTCAAATAAGGGATGAGTGTATAGGCTGAAGAGAGACAGTAGTGTAAATATCAAGAATGTGGTTATAGGATGTCAATAAGACGTAAGGTTATAATAGAATGGAGTGTATAGAAGTAATTATAAGTAGATGTTTGATAAGAGCAGTAGTTAATAAAGGGTGGGTGTAATGATAGAGAGTGAATGCATAAGTAATAATAGGATGGGTGTAATAGACGTTAGGAACAGTAGTAATAATAAGGGTGTTGATAGTATACGAAAGGTAGTTAGTAAATAGGAATGTGTGTTAGAGCAGGTTAAGTCATAGAAATATAGGATGGTGTGGTATAGAAATATCTGTGTGATTATAGAATGGTGTGGTAATAGACATTATTAATATAGGTGGTTGTATATAGACAAGTAGTGAGGAAGTAAATATATAGGTGGTGTGTATAGGACAAGTATGGTAAATTAAGATGTACGCTACGTTAAGTAAGAGTTTATATACTTAAGGATGAGTACAATTAAAGAACTTTTTTCAAAAATAAAATTTTAGGTAAGATTAGTTTTGAGAAGTGTGCACATTCTTTTGATGAACGAGACAGTCATTCAATATCGTTTTGAACTATTTATTTCACTATAATAATTTCATGTTACAATTAACCGTGGTTCAGATTACATCACACTAGTTAACATGTCTTTACAATTGCGAATCAGTATATTATGTATATGTTTAGAGTTCAAGGCTATTCAACAATTGAAGCAATGGACATTTCCCAGTAGAATCATGATTATATATGGGAATAGGTTGCCATTTGAAATGGTTATCCAGCAGAACTTGTGTTGTGATGTAAAAACTAAGTAAAAGCTCCGTTTCTGCCCCCCTACCCTACAGGAGAAATAGACCTGTTATACTGCTGGCGGGTTTCCTTTCCCCTGTTCCCATGAGTAGGGTGTTGGGCTGACCCGTCTCATTACCTGTTCCGCCCTCTCGTCGTCCCAGGCCAGCAGCCACCACACAGAGGAGTCCCTGAAGGATCTGGTTCAGACACGTCCATGAACAACATGCCCGACTCTGCAAGAAGAAGACAGCTCCTACGCCAGCGTACTCACTGCCGGGACTGCTGTCTAGTATCTCTTGTTCTCCTTTTATCCCATACGAGACGGATTTTACCATTTCATGTAGACTGAAGAATGGAGCTGCTACAATCCAGTACCCTCGTCTCGCTCAAATCCTCCATCTCTTCTCCTCTCACTCGCTGCAAAAGCTTGCTTAAAACAGACCACCCGCGCCTGGCCCGCCAGGGACACCGATCAAACAACAATATCAGGGAAACCCCTCCCGGGCCCAGAGCATGAAGAAACGACAGCCGCGCTCCCCGCCTCGGCTCGGGATAGACTCATCAAGGGTGTTCATTTGTTTATGTGTGATTTCAACTTAAGCAATTGTAATAGTCCAAATCAACGATTGACTTTGTGATGGTGAGTTTTGGATAAATGTAGTTACTTGTGTGAGTCCAAATTTGAACTTAGTTATATTGTCCAGTCACCATTCCTGGCTACAACTGTTACTTGTCTGGTGCTATATGAGGTGTGGGAACTCTTTAGTGGAGTTGTAATCACTCATCTGCTACCAACTATTCTAGTCTGTTGTATCTGATATACATCTTAGTATGGTGAGTCACCATGCGGTGCTACGAACGTGTCGTGTGGGTCTGTAATGGTACTAATATGTCAATCTTACGTATGTTCGTAGTCACCAATCTGTTTAACAAACTGTTTCCCTGTCTGTTCGATAAAGTGATGATGTAAGCTCTTAAAGAATATGTTGTACGTGCACCATCTGTGTACAACTTTCTGTTGTTGTTAAACAATGTGATATCTTAGTAATGTAGTCAGACTCACCATCATGCTACAAACTGTTCATGTCATGTTGGTACTAACTATGTGTAAGTCGTTACCGATATGAATTTGTAGACTGCTATCTCAATCAGTCGCACTGAGAGCTGTCTACTGTAACATGTTTGTCAATATGATGTCATGAGATACTTAATGTTGTAAAGTCAACCATCTGCTTTAACAACGTTTCTTGTCTGTTAGTGTATATGATGTTTAATTTAGGTAGTGTTGAAGTACCAAGGTTCTCTTACAACTGTTCGTCTGTTGTTGGTTGGAGTATGTAATCTAAGTCTTAGTATATCCGTGTTGTAGTCATGGCCATTTGCTACAACTGTTCTAGCTGTATGTATATCAGGTGATGAATCGTGTAGGTAGTGGTATAGTCACCGATCTGTAACAGAGACAACTGTTCGTTGTCTATTGTTATATCAATGTAAATCTTAGTATATTGAGTAGGTACACTCAGTCGTTGCCTATGCAAGTCTCTTGTTCATTGTGCATTTGTAGCTATCAATCCGGATGTAAATCCTATAAGTATGTTGTAGTTCACCATCTGCTACAACTGTGTCGTCGTCTGTTGGTATTTGATGTGGGTAAGGCTTAGTATGTGTTTAGTCTATCCATCCTCGGCTAGCACGCACCTTTCTGATCCTTTGCAATATAAATGATGTAACTTACGTTTCATCGTTAGTATGTCACCACTCTCTGCTACGAAAAGCTGTATCTGTCGTGAATGTATATAAGATGATAATCTTAGGCATGTTTATTCGACCATCTATTCACAGACGTGATTAACTGATTCTTGAATTGGTGATGTTGTAGTCACCATCGCTACAACTGTTCTGTCTGTTGTTATTTAGTAATCTTAGTATCCGTTGTATCACCATCTGCTACAACTGTCTGTCTGGTATTTGATGTAAGTCTTAAGTAATGTTTAGTCGACCATACTGACTACAAACAAATGTTGCTGCCTGTTGTATTTATTTTGTAATACTATGATGTTGAATACTGTGCACCTCATCCTGCTACAAACTGGTTCTGTCATTGGGATGATGTTGATAGTAATGATGTAATGCGTAGTACATTTACAGAATTAAGGTCATTTAGTCAGACGCTGCTGTATGCTCAGGGAGCGATGTTATCCGATGTAATCATATAGTAGTATTGTTGTAGTCACCATTCCTGCTTACAACTGTTCTGTCTGTTGTATATGATGTATCTTAGTATGTTGTTAGTCCAACCATCTTGCTAGCAAACATGTTCTGTCTGTGCTATATGAATTGAATCTTAGTAATGTTGTAGTCACCATCTGATTACCAAACTGCAGTAATCCTTGTCTTCGTTGTTATATGATGTAAAGTCTGCACTTAAGATAATGTTTATGGTCATTCCGAATCTGTCCGTACGAGAACTGTCTGTCCTGTGTAATTGTCATATGTATGAAATCTTATTTTATGTCTGCTATGATCACTCATCTGCTACAAACTGGTGTCAACTGTGGCTAGTGTCCGTATTGAGTGAATGTGATATTTCGTGTAAAGAGTTATGTGTGTGTAGTTCACCAGTCGATGTAATATCAATTGTAATACTGGTCTGAGTTAAGTAATTGATAAGATAATCATACATGTGATATCACCATCTTAGCCAACGTTCTAATCTTTGCTATTGCTTGTAAGTCACCATCTGCTAACAGACTGTTCCTCGTCTGTGATATTATGATTTCAGATGCTTACAGTATGTTGTAGTTCACAATACGCTACAACGCTGTTCTGTCTGTTAGTATGAATCGATATTTAAAATCTCTAGCTATGTTAGTTAGTCACCATCTGGGCGTAACTAAGCTGTTCTGGTCTGAATTAAATGTATGATAGGTAAATCTTAGTATGTTTACCGGTCCACCATCTGCCTAACAACTGGTTCTGTTACTGTAATTGGTGATGATGTAATCTTCAAGGTTTGTAGCATCCATCTGTTACAAAACTGTTTCTGTCTGTTGAATATATGATGTAATCTTAGTTAGTTGTATCACGCAGTCTGGCTACGAACTGTTCTGGTCTGTTGTATTTGATGTAATCGTAATAAGTAATTTGTAGTCACCCATCTGATTATCCAAACTGTCATTCCTGTCTGTTGATATGGAGGTAATACTTAGTATTGTTGTAGTCTACCAATCTGCTTATCAAAACTGTCCTCGTCTTGTATATGATGTAATCTTAGTATGTATAGTTAGTCACCATCTAGTTAACAAACTGTTGCTGTCTGTTGTAATATGATGTAAGCTTAAGGTATGTTTGGTAGTCACCATCTGCTACAAAACTGTTCTGTCTGTTGTATATGATGTAATCTTGAGATTGTTGTAGTCACCATCTGCTACCAAACTTTATCTGTGCTGTGTTGTATAGTGATTAAGTCTTAGTATGTTGTAGTCAACCATCTGCCCTAAACTTGTTCTGTCTGTAGTGTATATGAATGTAAAATACTTAGATTGTTGTAGTCACCATCTGCTACAACTGTTTCTGTCTTTGTATATATTGAATCTTAGTATGTTGTAAGTTCACCATCTGCTACAAACTTTCGTCTGTGTATATGATGTAATCTTAGTATTGTTGTAGTTCACCAATCTTGCCTACAACTGTTCTGTCTGTTGTATACTGATGATACATCCTTAGTATGTTGTAGTCACCATCTGCTACAAACTGTTTCTGTCTGTCTGTATATGATGTAATTCTTAGATGTTGTAGTCACCATCTGTTACAAAATTGTTCTGTCTTTGTATATGATAGTAATGCTTTAGTATGGTTGGAGCACCAAATCTGTTACAACTGTTCTGTCTTGTGTATGCTGTAGTCCACCATTCTGCTACAACTGTTCTGTCTAGTTGATATATTGATGCTTAATCTTAGTATGTTGTAGTCACCATTCACTGCTACGAACAGTCGTCTGGCTATATTGATTATAATCGTTAGTATCGTTACACCATCTGCTACAACTGTTCTGTCTGTTGTGTATTGATGTAATCTTTAGTATGTTTTAGTCACCATACTGCTACAACTGTCTTCTGTTGCTGTATTACTTTGATAGTGCTTAAGAAATATGGTGGTAGGCTCAGGCCATCTGACTTTTACCAAACTGTTACTGTCTGTCTTGGTGATTATCGATTGTACATACCTAATAGGAAGTTAGGAATAAGTATGTATCATAGACTCAGCGTGTACAACTGTTCTTCTTGAATTGTTGAGTGATGTGATATAAGTGTCTAGTATGTGTATATTCTACTCATGTGCTGGTGAAGAAATCATTACTAAGTCTCTAGTCCCTGTTTGTAATATAAGTAATCTGTATATAATGTTGTAGTCACCAATTCCATTCTATGCATAACTAGAACTTCACAAGAGTATTCTGTGTCAGTAATGATGATCGTCCTACAATGGCTTAAGCGAGCTCTGTAAATGAGTCATCAATCCACTACTGTCCTACAACAAGTGTATAATGCAATGCGTCTTCTGTGATTCTATGAATCGTAGATCTGTAGGAATGTTGTTTAACCTTTTCTATCCGATGTCTGCTAGCAACTGGTATCATCTATTCGTATTAGTAGATGTAATACAATACATGACTCTGTTAAGTAAGACCTCTATCCATGCATGAGCTGATGACAAGAGCTATATCTGAGAGATTACCGTAGTAGTAATATAGTTATTTAAATTCTTAGATTACTAGTATCATCCATCTGCACATAACATGGTATCTCTGTCTGTTGAATTATTAACTCTGATAATATAATCTAATATATATGTTGCTATCTACCAATCTGCTACAGACGTGTTCTGTCTGTATGTTATTTTTGATGAATCTTAGTGAAGTCCTGTATGTCTAACCATCGTGCAAAGCAAATCATGTTCGTTAACGCTTTTCATTGAATGAATAAATCTCACGATGAAAGTAATGTACCAAGATGCATCCATACTGGTGCACAAGCGGTTCTGTCTGTTTATATTGACGTAATTCGTACGATGTCGTAAGTCGACCATAACTAACTAAGAAATCACGATCTTTCTGAATCTTTGTTGGTGAGATAATGTTGTATCCACCATCTGCTATGCGAAGTCCTGTAATGCATGAGTCAGTTAGTATATATAAGATAATGACAAGTGTCTTGGAATAATGGTAATGGTCTAATTGGTTCAACTCATGCTGTTCGTACGGAAACTGGTGTGCGTGAGTTCTGGAATATAATGAGAATAATGATACCATAATCATTGAAAGGTTACAGCGCGATCTGCCTACAACTGTCTCGTCTGTTGTATTTGATGTAATCTTAGTATGTTGTAGTCACCATCTGCTACAACTAGGTCTGTCGTTGTATATGATGTAATCTTAGTACAAATTTTACAGTTAAAGTCATTTGAGCAGACGCTAAATCTTACTCCAGAGCGACTTATGATGTAATCTAGTATGTTGTAGTCACCATCTGTTGCAACTGTTCTGTCTGTTGTATATGATGTAATCCTTAGTATGTTGTAGTCACCATCTGCTAAACTTTGTGTTGCTGTCTGTTGTAATGATTAATGCATGTGAGTGAGTCGTGTAGGTATGTTGTTATGTGCGAGGACTGGTGATTAATAGCGACAATCCATGAGAGGAAATTAATGTGATATATTGAGATTCTAGAAATTAACCTATCTCATGCAACATACAATTTAACAAGTCGTTCTGTGTCGTTGTAGTAAGGTGATGTATGAAATAGGACATAACTGTACTAGAATAGGTCCTTGTAACTTTACACATAACTGTTGTATCAGAGTAATAAACTCTGGGCTATCTCTTCTATCAGTACATATTCTGCACTAAGTCTCCGAATATGAGGTGTAAGTTTGAGTAGAGGATCCAATTATGAACACATGAACAGTCCTGATCGTCTTAACCAAGAATATCCTGTAGACTTAGAGCAAAACTTATGTAGGCGTACTGAATATAACACAATTCGTGAAGAGTAATACAACCATGACAACAGAACAAAGTCTGAATTTAGCTAATATTGGTACTTAACACACAGTCATGCACTAAGAGGATCAAGAGCGAGATCAATTGACTCACAAACTAGATCACCAAGAACAGTTAAATTGTGGTAGAGCAGGTTATGTGTACAGATACCTCACAGTCATACGATATGATGTATAACACACAGATAGTAACAACAACATGTATACAGTGTCAACAGTATGGTGGACCGTACAACAAACTAAATGTAACCTTATTATAGCATGTTCATGATAAGATCTTCTTCGAGTAAAAACGTAGCGTCTGCGACTGAAGATAAGAGCTTAATAAATAGGGTATGCAAATATAGATACATTATAGTACCTTTCACTAACTCTATCGAATTTGACTTATATCCATATCATGATCAGACTCATTGATTATGCAGGATGTATCAGTAACTAGACCAACTACTAAAGACATTGACGATCAAATACAACTAGAAACAAGCATACAATAAAATTTCTAGTAATAGTTGCAGAAATACTGAAGTTTGTAAATTAACAATCGTATATACTGGTCAAAGAGTTACGTAAATTGTCAAAATCCTTACAAGAATTCAGACACATGTTTATGATAATGACACTAAGAATCATAGTAGACTACGAAGTTGAGACTATTGACAACAAAATGACTGAAGTATTAATACCCTAGAATTATAATATATTTTCCATATCTACTTCAACGTACACAAATATACAAATGGGGTCAAAAGACTATAACGATAAGTCAACAGACAGAATCTGAGACTATCAAAGACATGTAGACAGATAGGATAAATAAACAATCCCTACATTGACGACAGAAAGGACAGAACAAGTTGAACTGGACTCACGAGGATAGGTGTTGACTGATGAGCGATCTGAGTAATATCGTGATAAGATGATTACATGCATGTGTGTTGATTTTAGACGAACAGCTAGACATCGATATATCGAGTTTGGTTGCGCCTCAGATGTAAGCTACAAGGCATACAATGAACTATTCCTAATGCTATCATATACAACAGATCAGAAATAAATCTATCTAATGTAGCCCAGAATGTGTATGACAAGCGAAGGCATTGAGCTACAAGATTACAATTCAAATACAACAATAACAAAGAATCAATCTACGTTTAATGATTGGAGTATGCATGATGGTGTACTACAACATACGAAAATTACATCATATACAACAGAACAAACAAGTTGTAGCAGATGCTGTGTGTACAAACATCACAAGAATTACAAATCTAATATACAACACAGACAGAACAGTTTTTAAGCAGCATGCTGACTGATTGATCAACATACTAAAGATTTACATCTATATACAGAGAGTGTGCAGACAGAACAAGTGTAGCAGTATGTGACTACAACATACTAAGATTACTGGATTTCCCCCATTCTATTACAAATCAGACAGAACAGTTTTGTAAACAAAGATGGTACTACATACATATATATGATTACATCAGTAGTACAACAGACAGTAAACAGTTGTAGCATATGCGTGAACTACAACATACTAAGATTACATCGATTGAGTGATCAAGCAGTAGCGAATAGCAGTTGTGTAACTAGATGTGGAGTTATCTGTGTACTCGACATGCGAGTTGTACGTGTGTAAGTGTGTAGTTGTACATGGCAAATACATACAGACAGTAAACAGTTGTAGCACGATGTTTGAACTACAACATACAAGAGTACATCATATACAACAGACATAAGAACAGTTGTTAGTAGTGCAGTATTGGCCCTGCCTAGATCGACACATTTGTGCACGTAAGGTGATGTAGCATCTGTAGTAACTAACACGAGCGAGGAGACACGTGTGTAGCGATGAATGGTGACTAATTATCAAAGACAAATCTGAATGGGATACATCTGTAATAAGTATCGATCTAACAGACTCGAGGGAAAATCAGATGTTGTAGCAGTCTGTATTGTGACTACAAGTAGTGAGTGCTTGTGTGTGTGTACATACTAAATTAATCATATACATGAGTCTAGTGACTCATGGATGTGACAGTTGTAGCAGAGTTGTTGACTGTACCTGTAGATGATGCTAGTTACTAAGATTCTACATCATATACAAACAGACAGAAACAGTTGTAGCAGATTGTGAACTAACAACATACACAAGTATCAGGAACAGTAACGTAATGTGTGTAACAGATGGTACTACAACATACTAAGATTACTATGTCAGAATATACAAGACAAGACAGAATGAAGCTAAGACTTTTTGTTAACTTATAAGGTAATTGGTGGACTTATACAAGTCCTTGGCATACTAAAGATGTAAAATGATCGATGTATTTGTATACAACAGACAGAACAGTTGTAGCAGAGGTGACTACACATACTAAGATTACATCAAAATATACAACAGCCGTAGCAGAACAAGTTGTAGCAGATGCGTGACTACAACATACTAAATTGTGTGATCTATGCCATTCA
>NW_019944134.1:69070-78834 GCF_002910315.2 Salvelinus sp. IW2-2015
CAGTATAGACAGTAGTTATATAGGATGGTGTGTATAGACAGTAGTTATATAGGATGGTGTGTATAGACAGTATAACTACAGTAGTATAACTACTGTCTGTACACACCATCCTATATAACTACTGTCTATACACACCATCCTATATAACTACTGTCTATACTGTCTATACACACCATCCTATATAACTACTGTCTATACTGTCTATACACACCATCCTATAGAACTAAAATTAAAAAATTAAGAAAACTATTTAAAAAATAAACTAAAGTAAAAAATAAAAGAGCAACAATAAAATAACGATCTGGCCCTAAATCGACAGTACACCGTGGCTAAATATTTGACCATGGTTACTGATCAAAACCTTAGAAAAACCTTGACAAAGTACAGGCTCAGTGAACACAGCCTTGCCATTGAGGAGGGTAGACACAGGAAAACCTGGCTCCCTGTAGAGGAAAGGCTGTGCAACCACTGCACAACAGTAGAACCTGAGACGGAGCTGCATTTCCTGACAAAATTTCAAAAATATAAAACAATTAGAGAGTGTCATTTCCCCAAATTTAAAACTCATATTCAAGGTTTCAAAGACCTCTCTGATGAGAGTAGGCTACCCGTCCTGTTGGGGGAGGATGCAGAGAGCTGTGGGTTGGCAGCGCACTACATTGCTGCCTGCCATAAGATGAGGGACAGTGTCTGACAGACCAATCAACCTGCACATGTCCTCTACTGTATGTTTATTGTTATTGTTGAATGTATGGTTATTTTGACCCTTGGTTATTGTTGTTACTGTTGTCCCGTTGACAATTTTGATTCTCATTTTTATATTGTAAATAAGCTTTGGCAATATGTACATTGTTACGTCATGCCAATAAAGCAAATTGAATTGAATTGAGAGAAGAGAGAGAGAGAAAGAGAGAGAGAGAGAGAGAGAGAGAGAGAGAGGGCGAGCGAGAGGGAGAGAAAGAGAGAGAGACAGAGAGAGAGACAGACAGACAGACAGACAGACAGAGAGAGAGAGAGAAAGAGAGAGACAGATAGAGAGAGAGAGTAGTTGTGTTCAACGGTACATGTAGTACAGGAGTGGGTGTGTGCCTAGCCCCGGTCACGTGGGCAGCTGTCTAGTTCTCGTTATGCGTCTATAAATGCTCCTTCTTATATGAAGTTGGTCCCTTCCCTAAGTAAGACGCCTTGTCCACGAGTCCATCAACAGAGTAGCTACGACTTGTCATAGAATCATGGCACAAGGTACGTGACATTCTGTTACAATATTATGAGCGCACCGTCTGGTTGAAGTTTCGCTGTGGCAGCCACGGGCGAAACAAAGAAACTATTCATGATTGTTCGGACTGTCAGTCAGTGTGTTACTAAGTATCCCGACTACAACAATTGGTATGTAGGCCTACATGATTGGGGATGACGGGCACTTTGACAAACTTACAGCTTGGTTTGTTGTTTAATATCAAGGAAGTGCAATCGTTGACTCAAGAAAGTGGCAATACTGACATTTTAAAATGGAGTCTCTTTTCCACTTCCCATCAACGCATGTTTTCTAATACAATCTTATCAATTCACGTTTTGCGGATGTAATTGTGTGGATCACGGATGTAATTATCGGGTCATTTAGTTTTGCTGTTGACCATGCCGCGTTCAAAGCACTCTGGGAACTCGAGAAAGAAGGAAAAACAACGATCTGATTTTGAACGGTGACCCCACTCTGAAGTCCAAGTCGTGAACTCTGGCCTCTTACTAGTTCCCACTTTCCAACCTAAAGATCTTAGGTCATGATTATTTATCCGAGTTCCCAGTTGTGTTGACAGCCACATCAGTCTCGTCTTAGTAGGAACACGTTCGCACGTAGGCTGCGCACTGTTCCTAGAGGACACTTCGCTGTGGACCACTAGAAGTGTAATTTATTCATTTAATTCGTGTTCCATGTTAAACTCAATGTCCTAACTTGGTGACTCTCTGAACTTAAAGTACCTCCAGTGTTTTGTGATATTATATTCCGAAATGTAATGCACAGTGCCCCCCCCCCCKCCCGTCAATATGACAGTTATAAATGTATCTGGCAAAATGTCAATAGTGAAACCCGATGTCCTGTCTGTCCTCATGATTTCCGAAAGTTGCAAGTCATCCCTTGGTCATCTGCCTTTCTAAGAGTGGCGGTGACATTAAATCTTCATCTGTACTGAACACAAATACGAACGCAAAAATGTCAAAGATTTTACTGAGTTAGTTCACATAAGGAAATCAGTCAATTGAAATGTGTTCATTAGGCCCCAATCTATGGATTTCACATGACTGCGAATACAGATATGCATTGGTACCAAATACTTAAATATATAAATATATATATATATATATGAATGGGCGTGGCTCAAATCAGTCGGTGTTTGGTGTGACCACAATTTGCCTCGTGCAGTATTGCCACGTCTCCTTCAGAGTTGATCAGGCTGTTGATTGTGGCCTGTGGAATGTTGTCCCACTCCTCAATGGCTGTGTGAAGTTGCTGGATATTGGCAGGAACTGGAACACGCTGTTGTACACGTCAATCCGGAGCATCCCGAACTTGCTCAATGGGGGACTTGTCTGAGTATGCAGGCCATTGAAGAACAGGGACATTTTCAGCTTCTAGGAATTGTGTGCAGATCCTTGAAACATCGGTGGCATTGTGTTGTGACAACTGCACATTTTAGTGACCTTTTATTGTCCCCAGCACAAGGTGCACCTGTGTAATGATCCTGCTGTTTAATCAGCTTCTAGATATGCCACACTTGTCAGGTGGATGGATTATCTTGACAAAGGAGAAATGCTCAGTAACAAGGATGTAAACTTGTGGCCAAAATGTTTGAGAAGCATTTTGTTGATTTTAACAATTTCAGCTCATGAAAAATTGGACCAAAGGTTTGCATCTTTATATTTTTGTTCAGTTTCTGTGGGTTGAAGCCTAAAGGCCAGCAGGATGTCTTTATGTAAACCATTCATAGAAGCTAACTTTAGTGCCTATTGACGATAATATCTTCTGGCCGGTGGTGTTTTTAAGTTCCCCCGACGCTCGTTATGAACATTAAAACACCTTACGTTTCCAAACCTTACCGAAAGAATCTTTCATATCAGCGAGAAATGGTTTTCTAAAAACAGGAAGTTGAAGTACTAGGCACCTCTTCCAGGGTTGGGGTTCCCTCACTGCCACGTCTCCGTGTTATATCGCTTGTTTAAGGACAACGGTAGACTGAGATCTGCATGTCCTGACGCCATGTCCTGACGCCATGTCCTGACGCCATGTCCTAACGCCATGTCCTAACGCCATGTGCTAACACCATGTGCTAACACCTACCTGTGTGTGTATACGGAAGACAGACGCCACGTCATTGACAAATACTGTTGGCTGAAACCGTTGAAATCTGTTACAACAAGCTATATTTAGATTTAGTGGAATTATTTTGATGTGATTTGAAAGTAGGGTGCTTTGTTTTGTTTTTTTTAGAATGATACCGCAATTAAGAATGGATTCATGTTTTAGATGGTGTTTTTTGGCTGCCAGAGCCAATTTCCCTCTAAACCGGARATGTCAGGACCGTGGACTATATAAGGAATAACGTTAGGCTCTTCTAGTCCATTACTGAATTAGTCTTTCTATAGCTGACGACTTGTATAGAAGGGGGGCCATGTACAGTGTCATGTCGCTTATCAAATGGCATTTCTTCAAGTGTGAATTAAATGTGGCGAATAACAGTGACTCAGTAGAACAGGTGTCTGACTACTTTTGATGGCCACGTTTTATTTGCTCATAATTGTTCAGGACAGGTGTAGTGACTACTGCACCCCGGGGATTGTTCAGGACCAACTCTAGGACTACTGCACCCCGGGAATTGTTCAGGACCAACTCTAGTGACTACTTTGCCCCCGGGATTGTGGTCAGGAACCAATTTCTAGTGACTTACTGCACCCCGGGGATTGTTCCAGGGACAGGTGTAGTGACTACTGCACCCAGGGATAGTTCAGGACAGTGTAGTGATACTGCACCCCGGGGATGTTCAGGACCAACTCCAGGACCAACTCTAGTGACTACTGCACCCAGGGATTGTTCAGAGCAGGTGTAGGACTATGCACGCCCGGGGATGTTCAGACCAACTCTAGGTGACTACTCGCACCCGGGCGGATTGTTCAGGACCAACTCTAGTGACTACTGCCACCCGGGATTGTTCAGGGACAGGTGTAGTGCTACTTGCACCCAGGGGATAGTTCAGGACAGGTGTAGTGACTACTCAGCCCCTGGGGGATTGTTAGGACCAACTCTAGTGAACTACCTGCACCCAGAGGATTGTTCAGGACAGGTGTGTGACTACCTTGCACTCCCGGGGATTGTGTTCGGACCAATCTCTAGTGGTACGCACCCGGAGATGTGTTCAGACCAACCTCTAGTGATACTGTACCCAGGAGATGTTCAGGACAGTGGTAGGACTACTGCACCCCGGGGATTCGTTCAGGACCAACTCTAGTGACTACTGCCACCCCGGGGATGTTCAGGATCAACTCTAGTGACTACTGCACCCAGGGGATTGTTCAGGACCAATCTATGACTACTGCACCCGGGGATTTTCAGACCAACTCTAGTGACTACTGCACCCCGGGGATTGTTCAGGACCAACTCTTAGTGACTACTGCACCCAGGGGATAGTTCAGGACAACTCTAGTGACTACTGCACCCAGGGGATAGTTCAGGAACAACTCTAGTGACTACTGACCCAGGGGATTGTTCAGACAGTGATAGTGACTACTGCATCCCAGGATTGTTCAGGACCCAACTCTAGTGACTACTTACCCGGGGATTGTTCAGGAACAACTCTAGTGACTACTGACCTCACAGGGGATGGATAGTTCAGACAGGTGTAGTGACTACTGCACCCCGGGGATTGTTCAGGACAATTTAGTGACTACTGACCCAGGGGATTGTTCAGGACCAACTCTAGTGACTACTGCACCCCAGGGATTGTTCAGGACCAATTCTAGTTGACTACTGTACCCAGGGGATTTTCAGGACAGGTGTAGTGACTACTGCACCCAGGGATTGTTCAGAAACAACTGTAGTGACTACTGCACCCAGGGGATAGTTCAGGACAGTGGTAGTGACTACTGCACCCGGGGATTGTTCAGGACAGGTGGTGTGATACTGCACCCAGGGATAGTTCAGGACAGGTGTAGTGACTACTGCACCCGGGGATTGTCAGAACCAATTCTAGTGACTACTGCACCCGAGGGATTGTTCAGGACAGGTGTAGTGACTACTGCACCCAGGGATAGTTGACAGGACAGGACTAGTGACTACTGCACCCCGGGGATTGTTCAGGACCAACTCAGGGACAACTCAGTGACTACTGCACCAGGGATTGTTCAGGACAGGTGTAGTGACTACTGCACCCCGGGATTGTTCAGGACGCAACTCTTATGACTACTGCACCCCGGGATTGTTCAGGACAACTCTAGTGACTACTGCACCCGGGATTGTTCAGGAACAATGTAGTGACTACTGACCCAGGGATGTTCAGACAGTGTAGTGACTACTGCACCCCGGGGATTGTTCAGGACAAACTCTAGTGACTACTGCACCCAGGAGTGTTCAGGACAGGTTGTATGACTACTGCACCCGGATTGTTCAGGACCAAACTCTAGTGACATACTGCACCCCGGGGATTGTTCAGGACCATTCTAGTGACTACTGACCCAGGGATTGTTCAGGACAGGTGTAGTGACTACTGCACCCCGGGATTGTTCAGGACCAATCTAGTGACTACTGCCACCCGGGATTGTTCAGACAACTCTAGTACTACTGCACCCCAGGGATTGTTCAGGACCAATTCTAGTGACTACTGCACCCCGGATTGTTCCAGGACCAAGTCAGTGACTACTGCACCCCGGGGATTGTTCAGGACCAAACTCTAAGTGACTACTGCACCCAGGGGATAGTTCAGGACCAACTCTAGTGACTACTGCACCCAGGGATGTTCAGGACAAACTGTAGTGACTACTACCCAGGGGATTGTTCAGGACAGTGTAGTGACTACTGCACCCAGGGAGGTGTTCAGGACAACTCTAGTGACTACTGTACCCAGGATTGTTCTAGGAACAACTCTATGACTACTGTACCCCAGGGGATTGTTCAGGACAGTGTAGTGACTACGCCACCCAGGGATAGTTCAGGACAGTGTATGGACTACTGCACCCCGGGATGTGTTCAGGACCAATTCTGAGTGAGCTACTGCACCCAGGGGATTGTTCAGGACCACTCTTAGTGACTACTGCACCCCAGGGATTGTTCAGGACACGATTTAGTGACTACTGCACCCCAGGGGGTTCAGGAACAAACTGTAGTGACTACGTGACCCAGGGATGTTCAGACAGGTGTAGTGACTACTGCACCCCGGGATTGTTCAGGACAGGGTAGTGACTACTGCACCCAGGGATTAGTTTCAGGACAGTGTATTGACTACTGCACCCGGGATTGTTCAGGACCAATCTAGTGACTACCTGTACCCAGGGATTGTTCAGGACAGGTGTAGTGACTACTGCACCCCCGGGGATATGTTCAGAACAACTCTAGTGACTACTGCCCCAGGGAGATGTTCAGACAGTTATGACTACTGCACCCGGGGATATGTTCAGACAGTGTAGTGACTACTGCACCCGGGATTAGTTCAGGACAGTGTAGTGACTACTGCACCCCGGGATTGTCAGGACCAATTCCTAGGACTACTGTACCAGGGGATTGTTCAGGACAGGTGTAGTGACTACTGCACCCAGGGATTGTTCAGGACAGTGGTAGTGACTACTGCACCCGGGGAATTGTTCAGGACAGTGTAGTGACTACTGCCACCCCAGGGGATTGTTCAGGACAGTGTAGTGACTACTGCACCCGGGGATTGTTCAGGACCAATGCTAGTGACTACTGCACCCAGGGGATGTTCAGGAACAACTCTAGTGACTACTGTACCCAGGATTGTTCAGACAGGGTTAGTGACTACTGCACCCAGGGGATTGTTCAGGAACAATTCTAGTGACTACTGTACCCAGGGGATTGTTCAGGACCAACTCTAGTGACTACTGTACCCAGGGGATTGTTCAGGAKCAACTCTAGTGACTACTGTACCCAGGYGATTGTTCAGGACAGGTGTAGTGACTACTGTTGATTTACTGGCTCGTCAAGGCTGCTGATATTAACTGACAGGGTTTACATTTTGGCGTTATAATAACATGATTCTATTTTGTCCTTTGCCATCTTACAATCAGTCCATTGTTGAGACTTGAGTTTATGGGCAATTTATAGACTTTCCCGTTTGGCAAAGTTGACATGGAACCCTTGGCCATTCTGTGTGACGTGCTGGCATTGGTGACGTTGTTAAAACAACTGCTGCCACAGATCGTTGGACTCCCTCACTGACGTAATATGTTACGGTCTTCATACATACGAACACTAAGGCCTTTGTTTTTGACACCCCAGTTATGAGATGGACCATTGAGTCAGGCTTTACAAAGCAGTTTTTCTGGGGGGAAGGTTTGAGTAGAGTAGGGCATGTTTAGACAGCGCTGGTCCTGGAGTGCCTCAGGCACCTAATGGTTTTGATTTAATCAACCTGGAAGACCAGGTGTGTTGACTATAGTCAATCACTGAACTGATCAAACAGCTCCGTTGGTCAGGTGTGGTGCCTAGTTGGAACAACATCCTGCAGTACCCGCGGCACAGGAACAGGGTTGTCTACCTGTGGAGTTGGTAATAGCAATGAAGTCAATTTAACTCTGATGGATTCACACCGTTTTAACTTAACATAATGTCCAGGTTTTTATTAATAAGTTATGTCCCCACCCAGACCAGGCTTTTGTGACGTTGGCGACCAATGACAACTATGCCAGAGGAGCCATGGTCCTGGGCAAGTCCCTGAGGAACCACAAGACAACCAGGAAGCTGGTGGTGATGATRGGACCCCACGTCTCTGACCCCTGCAAGTAAGAACCTTTTTCACTTCCCAGTGACGACTGTTATGATGTCCTAGAGTGACGCTGGAGCTTTACGATGCCCTCAGCTGGTTAGTGTAACCTATGACCTTCTTACGTTGGTGTCGAATATCTGATCCTAGACCTGTTGGAGATGATGTTCTGGGGCTTGATCAAACATGCTCTTCATCTCCCACACGCAGAATTGTTGGCATGATATGCCGTCTCGCCAACATATTCTAATCCAGGGTTTCCCAAACTGTCCTYCGCTGCCTTCTCTCTCTCCTTCCCGCCCTCCTCCTCTCGCTCCTCGCTCCTTCTCTTCTTCCTACCACCACCAGAGGAGTTCTTCACAAGATCTTTGACGAGGTCCTGTTGGTGGATGTGTTGGACAGCGGAGACTCAGCTCACCTGGCCCTGATGAAGAGACCTGACCTGGGAGTCACCTTCACCAAGCTACGCTGCTGGACCCTTACACACTATTCCAAATGTGTCTTCATGGACGCAGACACACTGGTGAGATGCACACAATACTCCGACCTTCATGGACGCAGACACACTGGTGAGATGCACACAATACTCTGACCGTCATGGACGCAGACACACTGGTGAGATGCACACAATACTCTGACCGTCATGGACGCAGACACACTGGTGAGACACACACAATACTCTGACCTTCATGGACGCAGACACACTGGTGAGACACACTGGTGAGACACACACAATACTCTGACCTTCATGGACGCAGACACACTGGTGAGACACACTGGTGAGACACAGTTGGTGTTGATTTGTACACCCTCCTCCTGGTACGGTATAGTTCACCTGTATGTGTTTGCTGCAGGTGGTACAGAACATAGATGAGTTGTTTGACAGAGAGGAGCTGTCTGCGGCCCCGGACCCCGGCTGGCCAGACTGTTTCAACTCCGGCGTGTTCGTGTTCCGGCCTTCCGACGAGACGTACAGCAAACTGCTCCAGTACTGCACAGAACACGGCAGCTTTGATGGTACGTGTCAGAGCTTTTAGTGATTTCCTTTCATTTGAGAATGTTATGTCTGTGATCAAAGATAAATTTCCTTCACCCTCATACTGGAAACAAAATGGATGTCAGAGACAGAATTTCCTGGAAAACCAAATTGGTGGTCTATTTACTCAAGTGGCCATGTGGCACCTGTACTCTGGCCAACCGCTGGCACATGGTGTTTCCTTTTACTGGTCAAACGGCAGCCGTCGTCGATCATCATGTCACCACAATCAGACCCTTYATATTTATTGGAAAGGAGCATCAAGCTCARCGTGACTTTTCACCCCCTGTGAAGTTCATCAGAACTTATTMATGTTTCCATGGTCTGCTGGTAGGTCTTGCAGCATATCGGAGTAGTGTTTCCATGGTCTGCTGGTAGGTCTTGCAGCATATCGGAGTAGTGTTTCCATGTCTGCTGGTATTAAATGTGCTGCTTTCCAAACATGTAGAGGCAATATGTGCAGCATTCCAAAATATCTGTGGTATTCCTATTGGGTCGTGGTCTGGCCTCTAGCAGTCTGCTCTTCTGTAGGTTGTGATGCTGAGCCAGTCTGCGTTCTTGTAGGTTGGATGCTAGCAGCTGCCGTTCTGTAGGTGGATGCTAGCAGTCTGCCTGTTCTGTTAGTTGGCGTTGCTACAGTCTCCTGTTCTGTAGGTTGGATGCAGCAGTCTGCTGTTCTGTAGGTTGGATGCTAGCAGTCTGCCTCTGTAGGTTGATGCTAGCAGTCTGCTGTTCTATAGATCCTCTCG
>NW_019944134.1:78859-80937 GCF_002910315.2 Salvelinus sp. IW2-2015
ACGTGCTGACCCTTGATTGTAGCTCGCAGGGCCTGTGAAAGTTATATCAGGACTTATTTATGTTTCTCATTGGTCTGCTGGTAGGTTGCTCTTGCAGCATATCGGAAGAGTAGTGTTTCCATGGTCTGCTGGTAGGTCTGCAGCCATATCGGAACGTAGGTGTTCCATGGTCCTGCTCGTAGGTCTTGCAGCACTATGGTGACGTAGTGTTTCCATGGTCTGCTGGTAGGCTCTTGAAGCATATCGGAGTAGTGTTATTCCATTGGTCTGCTGGTAGGTCTTGCAGCATATCGGAAGAGTGTTTCCATGGTCTGCTGGTAGGTCTTGCAGCATATCGGAGTAGTGTTTCCATGGTTCTGCTGGTAGGTCTTGCAGCATACGGAGTAGTGTTTCCATGGTCGCTGGTAGGTCTTACAGCATATCGGAGTAGTGTTTCCATGGGTCTGCTGGTAGGTCTTGCAGCATATCGGAGAGTGTTTCCATGGTCTGCTGGTAGGTCTTGCAGCATATCGAGATAGTGTTTCCATGGTCTGCTGGTAGTCTTGCAGCATACGGAAGTAGTGTTTCCATGGTCTGCTGGTATTAAATGTGCTGCTTTTCCAACATGTAGAGGCAATATGTGCAGCATTCCAAATATCTGTGGTATTCCTATTGGGTCGTGGCTGGCCTTAGCAGTCTGCTGTTCTGTAGGTTGGATGCTAGGCAGTCTGCAGTTCTTGTAGGTTGGATGCTAGCAGTCTGCCGTTCTGTTAGGTTGGATGCTAGCAGTCTGCCGTTCTGTAGTTATGCTAGCAGTCTGCTGTTCTGTAGGTTGGATTGCTAGCAGTCTGCTGTTCTGTAGGTTGGATGCTAGCAGTCTGCCTGTTCTGTAGGTTGGATGCTAGCAGTCTGCCTGTTCTGTAGGTTGGATGCTAGCAGTCTGCTGTGTTCTGTAGGTTGGATGCTAGCAGTCTGCTGTTCTGTAGGTTGGATGCTAGCAGTCTGCTGTTCTGTATGGTTGGATGCTAGGCAGTCTTGCCCGTTCTGTAGGTTGGATGCTAGCAGTTCTGCCGTTCTGTAGGTTGGATGCTAGCAGTTTGCTGTTCTGTAGGTTGGATGCTAGCAGTCGCTGCTTCTGTAGGTTGGATGCTAGCAGTTCTGCTGTTGTGTAGGTTGGATGCTAGCAGTCTGCCGTTCTGTAGGTTGGATGCTAGCAGGTCTGCAGTCATTTCTAGTGTTCGCGGTTGAAAACATTTTTAAATAGCTCAATCTACATACGTCAAACGGGTCTTTATCAACACAGGGTCCTGTCACGACACCGCCTCTCTCTAACCCTGGGAGTTATTCTGAGGTGTTTTACGGGCTACGGGAGGGAGGGGTCGGGGTGACTTTTCCTCTAAGTAAGGTCTTTATCAAGCTTAAAGTCTGAACACAGGGTCCTGTCACGACACCGCCTCTCTCTAACCCTGGGAGTTATTCTGAGGGGCTCTACAGGGTGGGGATGAATTTGAGCCGGGCACTGGCTGACATTAACCCTGCACATCCCGTGAGACCCCTGGTGAATAGTAACCTCTGTCTTGGCTACAGCCCCAGGCTGAAATGCTACCCCTGTTCTGTACAGACCACTACTTATGTCCAGGCCCATTTTAAGACTCATCCCTACTACTCCTGTAAATGGCTGCTATGCACGTACGTCAGTAGTCGGCTTGCCTAAACATCACTGTTACCATGGAGATCCGTCTGAAAGAAGTCTCTGTGAACGGTCTCTACAGGGCAGAATGTCGAGTACAATTTATAATGACACTTTACTGGTTGCTGTTCTGATGGAGATGGGATCCACAGGAAAGTGGTGACCTTCTGTGGCGCAGGTAGGCTGTTGATTGAAAATCCAATCTGACTCATTGCAAGTGATGCACTCTGACTCCCGAGTGGCYCAGCGGTCTAAGGCACTGCATCTCAGTGCAAGAGGCATCATTACAGACCCTGGTTCGATTCCAGGCTGTATCACAACCAGCCGTTGTTGGAAGTCCCATAGGGCCCAGGCCGTCATTATAAATAAGAATTTGTTCTTAACTGACTTGCCTAGCTAAATAAAAAAT
>NW_019944134.1:81618-85014 GCF_002910315.2 Salvelinus sp. IW2-2015
ATTTAACAAATTGCCAAAGTTGTCGCACCGATGCAGGTTTCCTTGCAATCAGCTGGAAGTTTTTTGCCGTTCGTTAGGCTCGGCCATAACGTGGAAGTGGTTTGCCCGTTAGGCTCGGTGGCCTTAACGTGGAAGTGTTTGCCGTTAGGCTCGCTAACGTGGAAGTGTTTCCTTAGGCTCGGCCATAACGTGGAAGTGCTTTGCCTCGTTAGGCTCGGCCATAACGTGGAAGTGTTTGCCGTTTAGCTCGGCCATAACGTGGAAGGTTTTCCGGTTCGGTTAGGCCCGGCCATAACGTGGAAGTGTTTTCCGTTCGGTTAGGCTCGGCCATAACGTGGAAAGTGTTTGCTCGTTAGGCTCGGCCATAAAGTGGAAGTGTTTGCCGTTCGGTTGGGCCCGGCCATAACGTGGAAGTGGTTTGCCGTTCGGTTAGGCGGCCATAACGTGGAAGTGTTTGCCGTTAGGCTCGGCCATAACGTGGAAGTGTTTGCCGTTAGGCCCGGCCATAACGTGGAAGTGTTTGCCGTTGAGGCCTCGGGCCATAACGTGGAAGTGTTTTGCGTTAGGCTCGGCCATAACGTGGAAGTGTTTGCGTTCGTTAGGTCGGCCATAACGTGGAAGTGTTTGCCGTTCGGTTAGGCCGGCCATAACGTGGAAGTGTTTGCCTTGGTTAGGCTCGGCCATAACGTGGAAGTGTTTGCCGTTCGGTTAGGCCCGGCCATAACGTGGAAGTGTTTGCCGTTAGGCTCGGCCCATAACGTGGAAGTGGTTTGCCGTTAGGCTCGGCCATAACGTGGAAGTGTTTGCCGTTCGGTTAGGCTCGGCCATAACGTGGAAGTGTTTGCCGTTCGGTTAGCCGGCCATAACGTGGAAGTGTTTGCCGTTGGTTCCGGCCATAACGTGGAAGTGTTTCCGTTAGGCTCGGCCATAACGTGGAAGGTTTCCGTTCGGTAGGCCCGGCCATAACGTGGAAGTGTTTACCGTTCGGTTTAGGCTCGGCCATAACGTGGAAGTGTTTGCCGTTAGGTCGGCCATAACGTGGAAGTGTTTTGCCGTTCGGTTAGGCCCGGCCATAACGTGGAAGTGTTTTGCCGTTCGGTTAGCCGGGCCATAACGTGGAAGTGTTTTGCCGTTTAGGCTGGCCATAACGTGGAAGTGTTTGCCGTTACGGCGCATAACGTGGAAGTGTTTGCCGTTCGTTAGGCCGGCCATAAACGTGGAAGTGTTTGCCGTTAGGCTCGGCCATAACGTGGAAGTGTTTGTCGTTCGGTTAGGGCTCGGCCATAACGTGGAAGTGTTTGCCGTTCGGTTAGTGCCCGGCCATAACGTGGAAGTGTTTGCCGTTAGGCTCGGCCATAACGTGGAAGTGTTTGCCGTTCGGTTAGGCCCGGCCATAACGTGGAAGTGTTTCCGTTAGGCTCGGCCATGAACGTGGAAGTGTTTGCCGTTAGGCCCGGCCATAACGTGGAAGTGTTTGCCGTTCGGTTAGGCTCGGCCATAACGTGGAAGTGTTTTGCCGTTCGGTTAGGCTCGGCCATAACGTGGAAGTGTTTTGCCGTTAGGCTCGGCCATAACGTGGAAGTGTTTGCCGTTAGGCTCGGCCATAACGTGGAAGTGGTTTCCGTTCGGTTAGGCTCGGCCATAACGTGGAAGTGTTTGTCTTCGGTTAGGCTCGCCATAACGTGGAAGTGTTTTGCGTTCGGTTAGGCCGCCATAACGTGGAAGTGTTTTGCCGTTAGGCTCGGCATAACGTGGAAGTGTTTCGTTCGGTTATGGCTCGGCCATAACGTGGAAGTGTTTGCCGTTCGGTTAGGCCATAACGTGGAAGTGTTGGGTTGTCGTTCGGTTAGGCTCGGGCCATAACGTGGAAGTGTTTGCCGTTCGGTTAGGCGGCCATAACGTGGAAGTGTTTGCCGGTTAGGGCTCGGCCATAACGTGGAAGTGTTTGCCCGTTCGGTTAGGCTCCGGCACATAACTGGAAGGTGATTTTCCTGTAAGACGGTCGGCTACATCGTAAGTAGTTATGAAGCCTATACAACTATCGGTATATAAGAGTCGTGCTGGCCATTGAACGATGGAAGATGTGACCTGATCGGCGTAGGCTATCAAAGGCCAATAACGTGTGGGTATTTGAAGAACACAGTAGGCTCCCTGGGCCAATATGACTGTGAGAAAAGCCTGTATACAGACCAGCATACCGACGGTGGGGTTGACTACACTAGTCGTGGATCTTTTCTCTCCTTCCTGCAGAAGGACCAACCACACGGACAGCCGGTAATCTATCATTCTATTCAGCTTTCTGGTTTGTAACGGTTGTGAGAACTTTCCAAACGCCTCCCCCTTTGTTTTGACACTGCTGCTACTCGCTGTTTATTATCTATGCATAGTCACTCCACAAATGACCTCGACTAACCTGTATCCCCGCACATTGACTCGGTACCGATACACTCCCTGTATATAGTCTTGTTATTGTCATTTTCTTGTTACAATTGTTTTTAACTTTAGTTTATTTAGTAAATATTTCTGGAACTACATTGTTGGTTAAGGGCTTGTAAGTAAGCATTTCATGGTAAGGTCTACTACACCTGTTGTAGTCAGCGTGGTTGACAAATTCTACCTGAAGTKAAATTCAATGTGGGTCTTCAGGCAACCTGTTGGCAGGCCATTATATAAATGGAGCCGGCATCCTAGCAGTCTCTCTCTCTCTCTCTCTAATGGCACTTCAGAGCGTTCAGAGAACATCATGGTGAATTCAGCAGGTTTAGATTYAGAACGATGCCCAATTTCATGAAAGACCTTGTTTTTACAGTGTTTTATAAGCATAGAGACCCAGTTTGGGAAGTCACTTCGTTAGAATGGAGCTAAATTACACTATTTGAGGGAGGGCAGACTTGAAAGCAGTTCTGGTTTGTACTGATCAGTCGTCAGGGGACACGTAGTAATTGTACCAAACCTGTTGGTACTAACGTGTCCTCATCCACAATAGGAAGACTTAAACTGGATATTTTAACGCATGTTTGAATATGCTACAGTTTTAACTTTGGAAAAATAGACTTTTGGGCCTATTGCAAACAAAAACACACTGCTTCGTGTATGTACTCTGCAATAACACATTAATAATCCCTTTTAAACAGGAACATATTGCCGTTAGTCTGACTAGCTCAGTGAAGCTAGCAGCTGTCCACCCTCATCAGAACAATGAATCCGTGAAGCAGCTCTCTCTAATATGGCTAAAATATTCCATCTATGGTTCGGGACACCAATTAGTTTGCTTAATAGTGCCACGTGCTTTCAAGAGCGGACTCATTCTGGCGGACTGTGTGATACCAGCCAGACAGACACTAGATTCTGCTGTGGTGATACCAGCCCAGACAGAACACTAGATTCCTGCCAACA
>NW_019944135.1:0-7284 GCF_002910315.2 Salvelinus sp. IW2-2015
ACTCAACACTCCTGCGAATACCCACTAACGGTAGACTGCCCACAACACTCTGGAATACCACTAAGGTAGACTGTCACCAGCAGCTACTTCTGAATAACCAGCTAAGGTAGACTTGCCACCACAGCCTGAATACCACTAAGGTAGACTGCAACCACAGCAGCTGAATGACCACTAAGGTAGCACTGGCACACAGCACTTCTGAATACCACTAAGAGGACTGGCACCAAGCACGGCCGAATACCACTAAGGTAGACTTGCACACAGCTGAATACCATAAGGTAGACTGCATCCACAGACCAGTAATACCATTAAGGTAACGTTCGCACCACAACACTCTGAATCCACTAAGGTAGCTGCAAGATGAATTCATAGGTAGCTGCACCACAGCACTCTGAAATACCACTAAGGTAGAACTGCACCACAGCATACTGAATACCACTAAGTTAGACTGCTACCAAAGCACTCTGAATACCACTACATGTAGACTGCACAACAACACTCTGAATACCACTAAGTAGACTGCACCAAACACTCTGAATACCAACTAAAGGTAGACTGCACCACAAGCCCCGAATACCACTAAGCGTAGACGCACCAAGCACGCCGAATACCACTAAGGTAGGACTGCACCACAAACACCGATACCACTAAGGTAGACTGCACCACAACAACGTCTGAATACCACTAAGGTAGTACGCACACAACCACTCTGAATTCCACTTAGGCTAGACTGCACACACACTCTGAATACCACTAAGGTAGACTGTCACCACAACTCTGCAATACCACTAAGGTAGACCTGCACCACAACACTCTGATACACTAAGGTAGACTGCACCCACACAACTCTGATGACAAGGTGACTGCACCACAACACGTCTGAATACCCACTGGCAGCAGCACCTAACACAGGTAGGAACTGCACCACAGACACTCCTGAATTACACTATAGGTTAGACTGCACCACGCACGTCTGTAATACCCACTAAGCTAGACTGCACCACAAACTCTGAATACATCCTAAGGGTAGACTGCACCACAGCACGCGAATCCACTAAGGTAGAACTGCCACCACAGCAAGCTGAATACCACTCGAAGGAGGACTGCACGCACAAACACTCTGAATACACTAAGGTAGACTGCACACAAGCACGCTGAATACCACTAAGGTAGGACTGCACCCACAACACTCTGATTACCACTAAGGTAGACTGCCACACAACACTCGAATAACCACTAAGGTAGACTGCACCACACACTCTGTAGATACCACTAAACGGTAGACTGCCACCACAGCAAGCTGTAATACCACCAAGGTAGACTGCCACCACAACACTCTGAATACACTAAGGTACGACTGCCTACCACCACCTGCTGCACCACACGCTGAATACACTGAGTAGATCTGCACCACACCGCTCTGATACCACTAAGGTAGACTGCACCACACGCACCTGAATTTACCACTCAAGTGACAAACCACGGTACATGAGTCTGCACCCACAACTACGCTGAAATACCATCTAAGGTAGAACTGCACACACACGCTGATACCACTAGGCGTAGACTGCAACCACAACACGCTGGAATACCACTAAGGTAGACTGCACCACAACACGTTTGAATAGCACTAAGGTCAGACCTGCACCACAACACGCTGTAATAACCACTAAGGTAGCACTGCCACCCACAACACGCTGAATACCATAAGTAGACTGCAACCACTACACCTGATACCACTAAGTAGACTGCCACCACAACACCTGAATACCACTAACGTGACTGCACCACAACACTCTGAATACCCACTGAGTAGACTGCACACAAACTCTGAATACCACTAAGGTAACGACTGCCACCACAACACGTCTGAAACCACTAAGGCGTAGACTGCACAAACACTCTGATACCACTAAGGCTAGACTGCACCACAACATCTGAATAACCACTAAGTAGACTGCACCACAACACTCTGAATAGCCACTAAGGTAGACTGCACCACAACACGCTGAATACCACTAAGGTAGACCTGGCACCACAACACGCTGAATACACAGGTAAGATGCCACACAACACTCGGAAACTACCACTAAGGTAGACTGGCACAACAACACTGCTGAATCCCACTAAGGTAACTGCACCACAGCCCTTGAATACCACTAATGGTAGACTGCACCACAGACTCTGAAATACCACTAAGTAGACTGCACCACACCACTCTGAACTAACCAATAAGGAGACTGCACCCACAACACTCTGAATACCACTCAAGGAGACTGCACCACAACACTGCCTGAATACCAACTAAGGTAGACTGCCACCACACAACACTCTGAATACCAACTAAGTAGACTGCACCAACAACACGCTGAATACCACTAAGGTAGACTGCCACACAACACTCTGAATACCACTAAGGTAGACCTGCACCCACAGCA
This sequence comes from Salvelinus sp. IW2-2015, assembly GCF_002910315.2. Classification (NCBI taxonomy): domain Eukaryota; kingdom Metazoa; phylum Chordata; class Actinopteri; order Salmoniformes; family Salmonidae; genus Salvelinus; species Salvelinus sp. IW2-2015. Next base: position 2,439 of record NW_019944135.1, read on the forward strand.
CTCTGAAATACCACTAAGGTTCGATCTGCACACAAACACTTCTGAAATACCACTAGGTAGACTGCACCACAACACTCTGAATACACTAGGTAGAACTGCACCACAGCACGCGAATTACCACTAAGCGTAGAACTGCCCACAACACTCTGAATCCACTAAGCTAGACTGCCACCACAAGCACTCCTGAATACCACTAAGTAGCTGCCCACAAACACCTCTGAATACCACTAAGGTAGACTGTTACCACAAACACTCTGAATACCACAAAGGTAGACTGCACACAAGCACTCTGAAATACCCACTAAGGTAGCTGCACCACAAGACTCTGGAATACCACTAAGGTAGACTAGCACCACAACACTCTGAATACCACTAGGTGGACTGCAGCACAGCACTCTGAAATCCACCATAGTGACTGACCACAACACGCGTCCCTAAAGTAGACTGCACCACACTTACTTAACACAAAGGTAGACGCCCACAACACGTCTGAATACCAACTTAAGGTAGGACTGCACCAAACAGCACGCTGAATACCCTAAAGGTAGTCTGACACAGCACTGCTGAATAACACTAAGGTAAGCACTCACCACAAGCATCTGAATACGCACTAAGGTAGACTGCCCATCAGCACTGCTGAATACCACTAGGTAGAGCACAAATTTACGTAACGAGGTTTCTGTATCATGCTGTATAATTGTGGTGTGGGCAGCACCAGGGCTCTGAGTTGTGGGTTTATGAAACAGTCGTTCTGTAAACCTTTTACGTTGTTCTGCTCTCCCCTCTTACTGAGTTTTAATGTGGCTCTGCTTTCATTTCCCCTGGCTCAGCTCCCAGAGCCTGTCCTGCTAAAGAGAGGGGAGAGAGCACGGAGGGGGAGATGGAGGGGGAGATGGAGGGGGAGAGTGGAGGGGAAATTGAGGGTTAGATGCGAGAGGGAAGATTGGAGTGGGAGGGGAGAGGGAGCGGAGGGGGAGCGAGGCACGGAGGGAGGGGAGGGAGGGGAGAGAGATTACGGAGGGGAGGGGGACGAGGAGGGGGAGCGAGCACGGAGGGAGGGGAAGCGGGAGGGGAGAGAGAGACGGGAGGCAGGGGGAGGGATCCCCGTGGCGAAAGTTAATGCGTCAATTTTCAAATATGCTATCTATTTCCTGTTGTCTCATTTCGAAACAAACCGCACCACTGGTGTGCATCGCCAAAAGAGCTCTATTTTCATGTCGTCCAACAAATGGGAAAACGTCAATTGAGTTTGTTAAACACATTGCACATGGATTTGGAAATTGGACAGCTTTGGTCAAATGACCTGAGAATCAGAGGTCTTGACCACACACAGCAGTCAATCCAAAATCTGATGTATTTGTCACATACACGATGGTTAGCAATGTTATTGGTCACATACACATGGTTAGCAGATGTTATTGGTCACAAGTACACAGGTTAGCAGATGTTAATAGTAGCTTGTAGCGAATTGCTTGCTGTTCTAGTTTCCGATCGTGACAAGAATATCAACAAAGTAATCCACAACAAATACTAATACAACAAATCTAAAGGTGACAATTGAGAATTGTTCCATCATAAAATGTAAGTATATGGGCTGAGCGACATAGGCAAGGTGCAATATGGTATAAAATACAATATGTCATATGGCGACGATGAGTAATGTAAACAATATTAAAGTGGCATGTTTAAAGTGACTCAGTGTTCCATTTTGAAAGTGCCAGTGATGGGGTCTCAATGGTAGGCAGCAGCCCTCTCTAGTTAGTGATTGGCTGTTTAACAGTCTGATGGCCTTGAGATAGAAGCTGTTTTCAGTCTCCGCGTCTCAGCTTTGATGCACCTGTACTGACTGCGTTCTCTGGATGATAGCGGGGTGAAGGCAGTGGCTTCGGGTGGGTTGTTGCCATGATGATCTTTTTTGGCCTTCTGTGACCTCGGGTGCTGTAGGTTCCTGGAGGGCAGGTAGTTTGCCCCGTGATGGGTTGTGCGACCTCCACCACCTCTGGAGAGCCTTGTGGTTTCGGGCGGTGCAGTTGCCGTACTAGACGCGATACCGCCGACACATGATGCTCTTGATTGTGGCATTGGTATAAAAGTTGGTCATGGTTTTGGGTGACAAGCTCTCCTGAGGTTGACGAGGCGCTGTCGCGCCTTCTTCACCACAATGTCTATGTGGGTTTTGGGTGAAGAAGGCGCTGTTGCGGGTGGGTGGATGGACCGTTTCAGTTTGTGATGTGTACACAGGGGAGCATTAAGCTTTCCAGGCTACTAGGGTCTTCTATCCTGAGCTGTAGTCGATGAACAGCGTACTTACATAGGTATTCCTCTTGTCCAGATGGGTTAGGGCAGTGTGCAGTGTGATGCCGATTGCATCGTCTGTGGACGTGTTGGGGCGGTATGCAAACTGAAGTGGGTCTAGAGTGGCCGGTAAGGTGGAGGTGATATGGTCCTTGACCAGTCTCTCAAAGCACTTCATGATGACAGAAGTGAGTGCTAAGGGACGGTAATCATTTAGTTATCTTTGCCTTCTTGGGCACAGGAACAATGGTGGCCATCTTTAAACGTGGGGACAGCAGACTGGGATAGGGTGAGATTGAATATTTCCGTAAACACACCAGCCAGCTGGTCTGCGCATGCTCTGAGGACGCGGCTAGGGATGCCGTCTGGGCCAGCAGTCTAGCGAAGGTTAACACTTTTAAATGTTTTACTCACGTCGACCACGGAGAAGGAGTGGGGGGGGGGGTCTTTGTGACACTATTATCCTCAGTGGGAAAAGAAGGTGTTTAGTTTGTCTGGAAGCGTGACGTCGGTGTCCGCGATGTGGCTGGTTTTCCCATTGTAGTCTGTTTTTGTCTGTAGACCCTGCCACATACGTCTTGTGTCTGAGCCGTTAATTTGCGACTCCACTTTGTCTCTGTACTGGCATTTTGCTTGTTTGATTGCCTTGCGGAGGGAATAACTACACTGTTTATATTCAACCATATTCCCAGACATCTTTCCATGGTTAAATGCGGTGGTTCGCGCTTTCAGTTTTGCACGAATGCCGCCATCCATCCACGGTTTCTGGTTAGGGAAGGTTTTAATAGTCACAGTGGGTACAACATCTCCAATGCACTTCCTTATAAACTCACCAAGTCAGCGTATAGATCGATGTTGTTCTCTGAGGCTGACAGGAATATATTCCAGTCCTCGTGATCAAAACAATCTTGAAGCATGGATTCCGATTGGTTAGACCAGCGTTGAATGGTTCTAGTCACTGGTTAATCCTGTTTGAGTTTCTGCCTATAAGACGGTAGGAGCAAGATGGCGTTGTGGTCGGATTTGCCGAAGGGAGGGCAGGGGAGGGTTTTGTATGCATTGCGTAAGTTAGAGTAGCAGTGGTCGAGTGTATTACCCCTGCGTGTACTACGATCAATATGCTGATAGAATTTAGGTAGCCTTGTTCTTAAATTTGCTTTGTTAAAATCCCCAGCTACAATAAATGCAGGCTCAGGATATATGGTTTCCAGTTTACATAGAGTCCAGTGAAGTTCCTTGAGGGGGAATGTACACAGCTGTGACGATAACTGACGAGAATTCTCTTGGGAGGTAATATGGCCGGCATTTGATTGTAAGGAATTCTAGTTCGGGTGAGCAGAAGGACTTGAGTTCCTGTATGTTGTTATGATTACACCATGAGTCATTAATCATAAAGCATACACCTCCGCCCTTCCTCCTCCCAGGGAGGTGTTTATCTCTGTCGTCGCGATGCATGGAGAAGCCCGGTGGCTGAACCGATTCCGACAACATATCCCGAGAGAGCCATGTTTTCCATGAAACAAAGGATGTTACAATCTCATATGTCTCTCTGTCTCAACCCTTGCTCGAATTTCATGTTGTCAAGAGACTGGACATTGGCGAGTAGTATACTCGGGAGCGGTGGGTGACGTGAACGTCTACGGACCAGGAGGACGCTCCGTCTGCCCCTTCTGCGGCGCCGTTGTTTTGGGTTGGCTTCTGGGATTAGATCCATTGTCCTGGGTGGTGGTCCAAACAGAGGATCCTCTTCGGGAAAGTCGTATTCCTGGTCGTAATGTTAGTAAGTTCACGTCGCTCTTATATCCAATAGTTCTTCCCGGCTGTATGTAATAAGACTTAAGAATTCCTGGGGTAACAGTGTAATAAATAATACAGAAAAACAAACAAAATACTGCATAGTTTCCTAAGGACTCGAAGCGAGGCGACCATCTCTGTCGGCGCCATCTTGTGTATGACGCCATACAATAATCCCAAGCAGTGGTGGGTTTGGTGTCGAAATGAGAACGCATCAGCAGAAAATGACCTCATACCTTCTGTAAATTACGCTGGTGGATCTTTGATKTTATGGGGCTATTTAGCTTCCACTGGTCTTAGGGCCCTTATTAAGGTCAAAGGCATCATGTACTTTACCCAGTTCCAGGATATTTTAGCCAAAAACCCGGTTGTCTGCCAGGAGGCCGAAACYTGGCTACAAGTGGATCTTCCAGCAAGACAATAACCCCAAGCACACATGAAAATCCCCAAAGAAATTGTTAATTTGCCACAAAATCAACACTTGAACCCAAATGAAAACATGTGTTTTGAATTGAAGAGAGAAGTCCATAAACGCAGAAGAAGGATATCAAGCATATGGAAGGAKTTTGTACGGAAGAAGGTTCCCACATTATGTGTTCTCCAACTCCATAAAACGTTTTAGAAAAAGCTCAGAGCCGGTATCAAACAGAGTTATCAATAATTTTGACATCTACTTTTTTTGAGAGAAAAAAGTTACTTATTAAACTTATTTTGAGCAACAATATATTTATTTAACTTGGAAAGTCAGTTAAGAACA
>NW_019944135.1:8462-11435 GCF_002910315.2 Salvelinus sp. IW2-2015
ACTATCTATATTATATCTCTTCACCAGGCCATCGACCTGCTGCCAGCCAACACTCAGATCAGAGAGATCCGTGTGTTCCTAGAGAGTGTTCTGGAGGAGAAGGCTCAGAGGAAACGCTTTGACCAGGTGCTCAAGAGTCTGCTGCAGGCTGAGTTCCTACGGGTGAGCTGAGGGTGTGTGTGTGAGCTGGGGGGTGTGTGTGTGAGCTGGGGATGTGTGTGTTTGTAAGGCTGAGGAAACTCTTTGACCAGGTCCTCAAGAGTTCCTATGGGTGAGAGAGATGGACGTTGTGTGTGTGTTGTTTCTACCCACCTGACGCGGGTGTGTGTGTCGTTTCTACCCACCTGACGCGTATGTGTGTGTTCAGGTCCAGGAGGAGCGTATCTTCCACCAGCAGGTGAAGTGTACCATCTCAGAAGAGAAGACCTGCAGGGTCTGTAAGAAGAAGATGGGGAACAGGTAATACTGGTTTAGTGGTACTTGGTTTACCTGAATCGCCAAGCCATTTGATATATTTACACAATCCCCTTTTAGTACTAACATGAATGCTTTATAAACACCTACAACTAGGTAATATACATTCTGAGTAAGTGATTAACCTCAAGTAAATATGAGGTTAAGGCTCTGTTTATATACTGTTACTGAATCGTCTGTCTGTCTGTCCTGTGCAGCGCCTTCGCCAGGTATCCCAACGGCGTTGTAGTTCAYTACTTCTGCTGTAAGGACCGAGGGGTGTGTCCTATTGAGCAGTGACACCAAAATAGTGCCCTCCTGTGGCCTACATGTTCCTAGCGGCACCCTGGACGGAGGGAGGGCAGGGAGCTGCGTTTGTCTGATACACTTCCACAGCAGCTTGGCGATTCAGCTGGACTCATCTCTGGAACTCTGGCTGCTTCTGTCTGGAACTGTGGAATGCTGTTCCTCTCCCTCCCGATCTCTCTCTCTGTCTCTCTGACTCTCTGTCTCTCTGACTCTCTGTCTCTCTGACTCTCTGTCTCTCTGACTCTCTGTCTCTCTGACTCTCTCTCTGACTCTCTCTGTCTTTCTCTGTCTATCTAAGATTTGAATAAGCTGTATTAGCATGAATGACAAAGCCACTGTTGCTAAAGCGAAGTGAGAATGTAATCAACAATAACAGTAAAAAATAGTAAGAATATTGATGGTGATTAGATAAAGGGGACTAATATATATATATATATACACTACCGTTCAAAAGTTTGGGGTCACTTAGAAATATCCTGGTTTTTGAAAGAAATGCACATTTTTTGGTCCATTAAAATAACATCAAATTGATCAGAAATACAGTGTAGACATTGTTAATGTTATAAATGACTATTGTAGCTGGAAACGGCTGTTTTTTAATGGAATATCTACATAGGCGTACAGAGGCCCATTATCAGCAACCATCACTCCTGTGTTCAAATGGCACGTTTTATCATTTTAAAAGGCTAATTGATCATTAGAAAATCATTTTACAATTATGTTAGCACATCTGAAAACTGTTGGCCTGATTTTAAAGAAGCAATAAATCTGGCCTTGTTTAGACTAGTTGAGGATCTGGAGCATCAGCATTTCCGGGATGCTGGCCTTCTAGGCAGAGTTGCAAAGACAAAGCCATATCTCAGACTGGGAAAAAGAACACAGACATTGGACAGAGGAACTCTGCCTAGAAGGCCAGCATCCCGGAGTCGCCTCTTCACTGTTGACGTTGAGACTGGTGTTTTGCGGGTACTATTTAATGAAGCTGCCAGTTGAGGACTTGTGAGGCGTCTGTTTCTCAAACTAGACAACTCTAATAGTACTTGTCTGCTTGGCTCAGATTGTGCACCCACGGGGCCTCCACTCTCTTTCTATTGCCTGGTTGAGAGAGCAGTTTGCGCTGTTTGTGAAGGGAGTAGTACACAGCGGTCACGAGATCTTCAGTTTTCTTGTCAATTTTCTCTCATTGAATACCTTTATATTACTCAACAAGAATAGACTGGAGGAGCTTCTCCAGATGAAAGTATTTGTTTCTTAAGCATTTTGAGCCTGTAATCGAACCCACACATGCTGATGCGTACACTATCTATAGTTGAGGCAGTTTATTGCTTCTTTCATCAGAAGAACAGTTATTTCAGCTGTTGGCTAGACATAATTGGAAAGGGTTTCTAATGATCAATAGTCTTTTAAAATGAATAAACTTGGATTAGCAACACAATGTGCCATTGGAATACAGGAAGTGATGGTTGCTGATAATGGGCCTCTGTTAGGCCTATGTAGATATTCCAATTAAAAACAGCCGTTTCCCAGCTACAATAATCATTTACAGCATTAACAATGTCTATACTGTATTTCTGATCCAATTTGATGTTATTTAATGGACAAAAAATGTGTGTTTCTTTCACAAAACCAAGGATAATTTCTAAGTGACCCCAACTCTCTCGAAACGGTGGATGTAGTATATATAATATGTATTAGAAGATAATTGATGTGAGGATGAGGTGGTTGGTGAATGGGGACGGAAGGTGACATAGCAATGGTTTCAATGTACCTATTCTGCCCCAACAACCCCTTCTACGCTGTACCTATTCTGCCCACCCAACCCCTTCTACTCGTACTATTCTGCCCCAGCTACCTGTACCTATTCTGCCCTTGCTACCTGTACTATTCTGCCCACAATCCCTCTCTACCTGTCCTATTCTGCCCCATTCTGCCTCTTCGCTCGAGACGACCCGCTACCTGTATCCTATTCTGCGCCCCACAACATGTGTATACTGTACCTATTTCTGCCCGGGCAGCTACGTGCTATCTGTACCTATTCTGGCTCTGCTACCTGTACCTATTCTGCCACACAACCCCTTCTTAGGCTGTACCTAATTCTGCCCAGCTACCTGTACCTATTCTGCCCACTACCTGCTATCTGTACTATTCTGCCCAGCTACGTGCTATCTGTACCTATTCTGCCCCTGCTACCTGTACCCTATTCTGCCCACA
>NW_019944135.1:14806-26309 GCF_002910315.2 Salvelinus sp. IW2-2015
ATCAGCACTGAGGGCTTTCTCAACCACATTGTTGTCTTTGTGGGAAACCAACAGTGCAGAATCATCTGCATATAGGAAAAGGTCACATGTACAGGCAGATAAATAAAAGTGGACCCAGCACTCCCTTGGGGTACACTCCCTTGGGGTACCCCACAGTTCCAGATTTTGAGTTTAGACAGGGTCCCATCCACCATCTGTTTTCTTCCTTGCAGGTAAGAGCTGACCCCGTTTTACTGCTAAGTTGTTAAAGCCCATGGCTCCTAGTTTGATTAACAGAATCTCATGATCCACTGTATCAAACGCCTTTTGGAGATCTAACATAACCATACCACAAAATGTCCCTCCGTCTACTTCCYTCCTGATGTGGTCAGTCAGATATAGTAGGCAAGTGTCAGTGGAATGGGATTTCCTAAAGCYAGATTGGAGCTCAATAGTGGGTAATGTAAGGAAATATAACTGTCAATCTTCTCGAGCATAGTCTTATCCATGACCTTCGATAAAGCACACAGGATTGAGACAGGACGATAGTTTCCATGATCTAACTTATTCCAGTTTTTTATATATAAAGGAATGACCCTTGCAAGTTTTAGTTCGCTGGGAAAACACCCTAGTTCAATAGACAGATTCACAATGTGAGTTAGACAGGGGGTGGTAACTACCGCAGCATCCTTTTAAACATTTGTCAGGAATGTTGTCAAGGCCAGTTGCTATGCAACGGTCAAGTTCTTTCATCCTCTCTAGCACAGCCTCTCTAGCACAGTCTCTCTAGCACAGTCTATCTAGCACAGTCTCTCTAACACAGTCTCTCTAGCACAGCCTCTCTAGCACAGCCTCTCTAGCACAGCCTCTCTAGCACAGTTGACTCAGACACCTTTTCAAATGAAAAATCACCTACTTGAATCCCCTGCTGTTGAGTAAAACTGCTGGAGATGACTCTCCCCCATAACAACCTGATTGACAAAGTAACTTGCTAACTAATGTATTAGCTATAGTTGTAAAATAGCTATTCAGACTGTCTGCAACCATGGTCTTGTCTGATGTAACCTTTCCTCCAATGTCCAAGCTRAKATTGAGAGCTTTGGTCTTTAATCTGTTASTGTWACCTAACAGCTTCAGACACTTMCATARTTKACTCRGATTGTTCCTATTTTCAACTGTTTTGTCATTAAAATATTCTTTCTTGGCCTTCTGTATCATCCTGTTGACCTCATTTCTTAATTTCTAGTAGTCTATAANTTACCTAACAGCTTCAGACACTTACATAGTTTACTCAGATTGTTCCTATTTTCAACTGTTTTGTCATTAAAATATTCTTTCTTGGCCTTCTGTATCATCCTGTTGACCTCATTTCTTAATTTCTAGTAGTCTATAAATATATAATCTGCCCTGGATTTTCTAAACTCCAGAAAGTGTTAATTTCTACGCTTAATTGCCTTTAAAATGTTATAATTTATCCGTGGTTCAGTTCTTTGCTTAATTCTAACCTGTATTACTGGAGTGTGCTTATCTACAGCATGTAAAAACAAATGATTTAAAATGGCCCCAGGCATTCTCCACCTCATTGCATTTCAATACAGCCGACCAGTCCAATTTTCTCAAACAATTAACAAAAAATGTCTGCACTATAATTCTTCATAGCCCTAATTTTTGTGAAGTTATGACAATTAAAAACTGTTTTTAGAACCTTCCTAGTACAGAAAATGATGGAATGATCACTAAGACCATAGTTTACAACCCCACTGTTTGATATCCTTGATCTATCCGACACCAACACAAGGTCAATGATGGTTTGGGTAGAAAGACAGACCCTGGTGGGCTCATTAATCAGCTGGTATAAAGCAAAAAAAGATTTTAAAAATTCTTAAGAGCTTTAAAATTTAGCACGGACCTTTTTTAGCATATCTGTATTCAAATCACCAGTAACAATATCCTCTGATTTACCAAAGTCTGTACAGTTGGAACAAGTCTCCAACAATTCATAAAAGTTGTATTGGTCTGGTCATCTATAACAGGTTCCAACTATAGTATGTTTTTATTTTGGTAATAAAATGTCCAACCACACAATCTCATCATGGTTTAAATCTGATGATCTATAGTTGAACCCAATATCTGATCTTACATAAATACAAACTCCCCTGTCTTTGCCATTTGCGTTCTCTTCTAATTACTATATCATTTTCAACTTCAATCTCAGCGTTTTTTTTATCGAACCATCCAACCGTGTTTCGGTAAAGCAAAGCTCTCCCACCTTAGTTACTAGAGAGCAGGTGAATTTCCTCCATCTGGGGAAGAAGACTTCCAACGTTGAGATGAAGCATGGTGTAGTCCTCTCGTAGAACCTTTTCTAGAGTCAAGTTCTCCTCTGTGGGAACTGTCAGCTGAAATGGTTCTCTTGATGATGAGTGTTGTCCAATCGCAGCARTGGAGCTCCTTCCAGGATACGCGCTGGTATTTTGAAAGAGATGGTCGTTGCTTCTTCTCTTCTGACCCTCTCTATTATAGCGAATGGATTTACCGCTAGAAAACGGGACACTGAAGGACATCTCTAGACAGCAACAGACATAAGAGTAAAGTGAAAACAGGTTTTTAGATTTTGTTTTGCAAATATATTCAAAATGTAAATCTGAAATACCTTATTTACGTAACTATTCAGAACCTTTGCTATTAGACTTGAAATTGAGCTCGAGTGCATCCTGTTTCCATTGATCATCCTTGAGATGTTTCTACAACTTGATTGGAGTCCACCCCTGTGGTAAATTCAATTGATTGGACTCGATTTGGAAAGGCACACACCTGTCTATATAAGGTCCCACAGTTGACAATGCATGTCAGAGCACTGGGGAAGGGTACCAGAGAAATGTCTGCAGCATTGAAGGTCCCCAAGAACACAGTGGCCTCCATCATTCTTAAATGGAAGAAGTTTGGAACCACCAAGACTCTTCCTAGAGCTGGCCACCCGGCCAAACTGAGCAATCGGGGGAGAAGGGCCTTGGTCAGGGAGGTGACCAAAGAGAGCAGATTATGAGCTGGTCAGTATGTGTAGGTAATCCTGTCTATAACATGAGCTGGTCAGAAGTGTAGGTAATCCTGTCTATGAGCTGGTCAGTATGTCCAGGAATCCTGTCTATGAGCTGGTCAGTATGTCCAGGTAATCCTGTCTATGAGCTGGTCAGTATGTGTAGGTATCCTGTCTATAACATGAGCTGGTCAGTATGTCCAGGTAATCCTGTCTATGAGCTGGTCAGTATGTGTAGGTAATCCTGTCTATAACATGATGGTCAGTATGTGCAGGTAATCCTGTCTATAACATGAGCTGGTCAGTATGTCCAGGTAATCCTGTCTATAACATGAGCTGGTCAGTATGTCCAGGTAATCCTGTCTATGAGCTGGTCAGTATGTGTAGGTAATCTCTGTCTATAACATGAGCTGTCAGAATGTGTGAGGTAATCCTGTCTATGAGCTGGTCAGTATGTCCAGGTAATCCTGTCTATGAGCTGGTCAGTGATGTGAGTAATCCTGTCTATGAGCTGGTCAGTATGTCCAGGTAATCCTGTCTAATGAGCTGGTCAGTATGTGTAGGTAATCCTGTCTATAACATGAGCTGGTCAGTATGTCCAGGTAATCCTGTCTATGAGCTGGTCAGTATGTGTAGGTAATCCTGTCTATAACATGATGGTCAGTATGTCCAGGTAATCCTGTCTATAACATGAGCTGGTCAGTATGTCCAGGTAATCCTGTCTATAACATGAGCTGGTCAGTATGTTGTAGGTAATCATTTCTAACGCTGCTTTTTATAAATATATCACATAGTAGAACTGCATCAGTGTTGCTCTCCACTTTCTGGAGGACCGAGTTTTGAAATCAGTGGAATTAGAGTACGATAGCTAAGGAGATGGAGAAAATTCTGGCATTTGATTACAAATATGCAAATGGTTTCAAAAAGAGAACACACAGAAGGCTGTTGGATAAACCCCTGTCTTCAAACAAAGGCAACCATGGCATCGCTGACAGAGAGGGAGAAGCATCCAAAGAGAAGCACTCTCTGCTAGGGAGAGTAAAATGTCAGCTGTTCCCTCAATATGCCTTAGCTAACCCTTCAGTTCCCCTCTCACACATGCGGTGACATCACCTGGTTTAAATTATATTCTAGAGACAATATCTCTCTCATCGTCACTCTATGCCTAGGTTTACCTCCACTATATTCACATCCTACCTTACCTTAGTCTGTACATTATGCCTTGAATCTACTCTACTACGCCCAGAAACCTGCTCCTCTTATCTGTTCCGAACGTACTAGACTACCAGTTCTGATAGCCTTTAGCCGTACCCTTATCCTACTCCTCCTCCTGTTCCTCTGGTGATGTAGAGGTTAATCCAGGTCCTGCAGCCCCCAGCACCACTCCCAATCCCAGGCGCTCTCATTTGTTGACTTCTGCAACCGTAAAAGTCTTGGTTTCATGCATGTTAACATTAGAAGCCCTCCTCCCAATTTGTTTTATTCACTGCCTTAGCACACTCTGCCAACCCAGATGTCCTAGCCGTGTCTGATCCTGGCTTAGGAAGTCCACCAAAACCCCAGAAATGTCCATCCCTAACTTAACAAGATAGAACTGCAAAGGGGCAGAGTTGCAATCTACTGCAGAGACAGCCTGCAGAGTTCTGTCATACTATCCAGGTCTGTGCCCAAACAATTCGAGCTTTCTACTTAAAAAATCCACCTTTCCAGAACAAGTCTCTCACCATTCCGCTTGCTATAGACCCTCTGCCCCCAGCTGTGCCCTGGACACCATATGTGAACTGATTTCCCCCCATCTATCTTCAGAGCTTGTGCTGCTAGGTGACCTAAACTGGGACATGCTTAACACCCAGCCATCCTACAATCTAAGCTTGATGCCTCAATCTCACACAAATGATCAATGGACCTACCAGGTACAAATCCGTAAACACGGGCACCCTCATAGATATCATCCTAATCAACTTGCCCACATTCTTTTTTTCTTCTCCTTTTACCCCCTTTTCGTGTATCCAATTGTTAGTAACTACTATCTTGCCTCATCGCTACAACTTCCGTACGGGCTCGGGAGAGACGAAGGTCGAAAGCCACGCGTCCTCCGAAACACAACCAACCAAGCCGCACTGCTTCTTAACACAGCGCGCCTCCAACCCGAAGCCAGCTGCACCAATGTGTCGGAGGAACTAGCCTACTGGTTAGGTGAAATAAAATAAAAATAAAAATAGTGTCTGGAAGTAGCTGACAAGCTATTAAACGTTAGCTTGGTGCTTGACTGCTGTTAGATAGAACGCTCGGTATCAACCCTACTCTCTCGGCAGAGGGTCCATGTGTGATCTGAACGCTCTGAAATTACCAACAGCAATCTGACAACACACTGAGTTTATGAACACCCAGAGCGCACTCTGGCACTCCTGATTAAATTTCGAACACACCTGTAGTTATAAACCAGCCTTAGTCTTGAAATCTTTGGTATTTTTACATGGCCTCACATGTGATCCTAAAAAGAGATGGGTGGAGCTAAATCTTTAGAGGCGCGTGAACGATTGCGAATGGGGGTGTAGACAAAGAAAGAGCTCTCCAGTAGGTGTACCAAAACATTCATGGGCCATTTTCTCAAAAGTGTTATCAACTTTCAAAGAAAGAAAAAAGCAGAATTACTTTCCCATTGTTCCTCAACTGTAGTGTATGAAACCATCTCTAGCCTGAGTCTCTACTTTTCCAATGTAAAAATAAAAAAACTTTCAAATGTTCCTACATAAGACCGAATTGACAGTCCGTCACAAATATGTTTCTCTAAATATTTACGAATAAATAAAAAGCTGAAATAAATCAGGTAACTGATGCAGGAGAATCAGATTTTAAAAATCTGGTAAAAATACACCTCATAGAACAGCGGGGACTGTGAAGAGACACAGAAAGGTACAGACACATGCAGACACACACATGAAACATGTAGACATGGATTTTTGGGTTGTAGATAGTGGTAGTGGAGTCGGGGCCTGAGGGCACAACAATCTGTTGTGAAATCTGTTGTGAATGTATTGTAATGTTTTACAATTGCATAACTGACATAGTTTGCTGGACCCCAGGAAGAGTAGCTGCTGCTTGGCAGGAACTAATGGGGATCCATAATAAACCCCAGAAGAGTAGCTGCTGCCTTGGCAGGAACTAATGGGTCCATAATAAACCCGGAAGAGTAGCTGCTGCCTTGGCAGAACTAATGGGGATCCATAATAAACCCAGGAAGAGTAGCTGCTGCCTTGCAGGAACTAATGGGATCCATAATAAACCCCAGGGAGAGTAGCTGCTGCTTGGCAGGAACTAATGGGATCCATAATACCCCAAGGAAGAGTAGCTGCTGCCTTGCAGTAACTAATGGATCCATAATAAACCCAGGAAGAGTAGCTGCTGCCTTGGCAGGAACTAATGGGGATCCATAATAAACCCCAGGAAGAGTAGCTGCTGCCTTGGCAGTAACTAATGGGGATCCATAATAAACCCAGGAAGAGTAGCGCTGCTTGGCAGGAATATGGGATCCATAATAACACCCAGGGAGAGGAGCTGCTGCCCTGGCAGGAACTAATGGGGATCCATATATAAATACAAATAACCCTTGGTTAGATAGCTGTCAAAGTGCATCGGTTGGTTCCCCATTCTGTGTCAGACCCAGCTCAGATATACCATATAGTCCCACAGTGTCAACAGAGCTCAGATTAACCATATAGTCCACAGTGTCAAACAGAGCTCAGATTAACCATATAGTCCACAGTGTCAAACACAGCTCACTCTTTTGATCAAGGGTTTCTTAACTTTTGTCCAATGTAGGGTTGGGTTAGGTTTAGAGTTAGGGGTTAGGGTTTAGGGTTAGGGGTTTAGGGTTAGGGTTAGGGGTTAGGGCTAAGGGTTAGGGTAGGGTTAGGGGTTAGGTTAGGGTTAGGTTCTCCTTGAGATGTTTCAAAATCGTTTCAGCAGCTCCTTGAATCAGACAGTGGTGTGAAAACCAGAAGGCTTTCAGGGCCCTGTCAAGGCTTGTTGTAGTCCTGGTCCAGAAGGCTTTTCAGGGCCCTGGTCAAGGCTTGTTGTAGTCCGTCCAGAAGGCTTTTCAGGCCCTGGTCAAGGCATGTTGTAAGTCCTGGTCCAGAGGCTTTCAGGCCCTGGTCAAGGCATGTTGTAGTCCTGGTCCAGAAGGCTTTCAGCCCTGGTCAAGGCATGTTGTAGTCCTGGTCCAGAAAGGCTTCAGGGCCCTGGTCAAGGCATGTTGTAGTCCTGGTCCAGAAGGCTTTTCAGGCCCTGGTCAAGGCATGTTGTAGTCCTGGTCCAGAAGGCTTTTCAGGGCCCTGGTCAAGGCATGTGTAGTCCTGGCCAGAAGGCTTTTCAGGGCCCTGGTCAAGGCATGTTGTAGTCCTGGTCCAGAAGGCTTTTCAGGGCCCTGGTCAAGGGCATGTTGTAGTCTGGTCCAGAAGGCTTTTCAGGGCCCTGTCAGGCATGTTGTAGTCCTGTCCAGAAGGCTTTCAGGCCCTGGTCAGGCATTGTAGTCCTGGTCAGAAGGGCTTTTCAGGGCCGGTCAAGGCATGTTGTAGTCCTGTCCAGAAGGCTTTTCAGGGCCCTGGTCAAGGCATGTTGTAGTCCGGTCCAGAAGGCTTTCAGGGCCTGGTCAAGGCATTGTAGTCCTGGTCCAGAAGGCTTTCAGGGCCTGGTCAAGGCATGTTGTAGTCCGGTCAGAAGGCTTTTCAGGGCCTGGTCAAGGCATGTTGTAGTCCTGGTCCAGAAGGCTTTTCAGGCCCTGGTCAAGGCTTGTTGTAGTCCTGTCCAGAAGGCTTTTCAGGGCCCTGGTCAAGCTTGTTGTAGTCTGGTTCAGAAGGCTTTTCAGGGCCTGGTCAAGGGTTGTTGTAGTCCTGGTCTATCAAGTTATTATTGGATGTAGCTGATGAACTCGTCTCATTGGTCTCTGGGCCATGACACAATCATTACCCCGTCTTGGCGCATGCAGTAGACCCAACCTGCATGCAGTAGACCCAACCTGCTGCAGTAGACCCAACCTGTTGCAGTAGACCCAACCTGGTACAGTAGACCCAACTGGTACAGTAGACCCAAACGCTGCTGCAGTAAGACCCAACCTGCTGCAGTAGACCCAACCTTTACAGTGAGACTCCAATCCTGTGCAGTCAGACCCAGACCTGTTGCATGTAGACGCAACCTGTTGCAGTAGACCCAACCTGTGCAGTAGACCCAACCTGCTTGCAGTCGACCCAACCTGCTACAGTAGACCCAACCTCTGCAGTAGAACCCCAACTGTTACAGTAGACCCAAACCTGTTACCGTAGAACCTCCCAACTCTGCTGCAGAGACCCAACCTGCTGCAGTAGACCCCAACCTGTTACACGTAGACCCAACCTGCTGCAGTATACCCAACCTGTTACAGTAGACCCAACCTGTTACAGTAAGACCCAACCTGCTCATAAGACCCAACCTGTTACAGGTAGACCAACTGTTACAGTAGAACCCAACCTGTTACAGTAGACCCAACCTGCTAGTTAGACAATGTACTACCCATCCTGCTGCAGTAGAACCCAACCTTGTTACCAAGTGAGACCCCACACCTGTTACAGTAAAACCGCTAACCCCTGCTGCAGTAACCCAAACTGTTACAAGTAGACCCACCTGCTGCAGTATACCCAACCTGTACAGTAGACCACCCCACAGCCACCTGTTACAGTAGGAACCCAACCTGCTGCAGTAGACCACCAACTGTAGCAAGTAGACCCACACTGTTCGTACTACCGTTGCAGTAGACCTAACCCTGTTCAGTAGACCCAACCTGTCTGCAGTAAGACCCACCTGTTCGGGTACCACTTTCAGGGCCCAACCCTGACAGTAGGACACACACTTGTTACAGTAGAATCCAACCTGCTGCAGTAACCGCAACCGTTGTACAGTAGACCCCACCTGCACGATCCACCTTTTACAGTAGACCCAACTGTGCATGCCAGTAGACCCACCTGTGAGTAGCCAAGTAGAACCAAGCTGCAAGCCAATCCGCAGTAGACCCACACGTTACAGTAGACCCAACCTGTTACAGTAGACCCACCTGCTTGCATGACGGCCAACTGTTACAGTAGACCAACTGGTTACAGTAGACCCAACCTCTCATGACAATGTTCAGTAGACCAACGCCACCACCTTTACAGTAACCACTTAAAGACCACTGCTGCATTAGCAGGTACAGAGCCCAACTGTACAGTGAGACCGCCACCTGCTGCAGTAGACCAAACCTGTTACGTAGACCATGTGTTAGACCCAACCTTTTACAAGTAGACCCAACCTGGCTTGCAGTAGACAACCTGCTGTCAGTAGAACCCAACCTGTCCATAACCCAACCTCTGCAGTAGACCCAACTACGGTAGACCCGACTTGACAGTAACACGCTGAAGAGCCCAACTGCTAAGGACACATTACTCAGTAGACAACCTGGTCAGTAAATCCCAACATTGTACAAGTAGCACGCTTGGTACGTAGCACCTTACAGGAGACCCAGACCCATGTTACAGTAACCACAACTGTATACAGTAGACCAACTGTTTAGAGACCCAGTTCAGAGACCCACACCTGGCTGCGTAGACCAAGCAATCAATCAAGTGTATTATTTTTTTATAGCTTCTTTCTTGACATCAGCTTAGAATACTCGAAGTGTGTACAGACACCCAGCTTAAACCCCAACAGCAGCAATGCAGGTGTAGAAGCACGGTGGTAGGAAAACTCCGCTGAAGGCAGGAACTCTAGGAAGAAAGCCTACGAGAGGAACCGGCTATCGGGGAGTGGCCAGTCCTCTTCTGGCTGTGCCTGGTGGATTTATAACAACAATGCAACAATGTTCAAAATGTTCATACAGTGAAAGAGCATTGTCATAACATACATCTGAATAATTTTTCAGTTGCTTTAAGCCGATTCATCACGAGTTAAAATAGCAGGTCCGGGACAGGTTGGCGTTCCATAACCGCAAGGCAGAACAGCTGAAATTGGAATACAGCAAGCCAGGTGACTGGGACACAAGGAGCCACACGACCCGGCAGCCCGAACCCAAACCTGTTACAGTAAGACCCAACCTGTTACAGAGACCAACCTGGTTATAGATCCGGTGTTTCAATCTCCATCTTGTTTTGATCACCACGCACAAGCGCCATGGGGATGTTTGATCACCGCACCCACTGTGCCAGGGGGATTTTGATCAACCACGCCATCAAGTCGCAATGGGGGATCGTTTGATCACCAACGCTACAAGCGCCATGGGGACATGTTTTACTCACACGACAGCGCCATGGGGGACTTTGACCACCAGCGCCACACGCGCCAGGGGGATGTTGACCACCACGCCAACAGCGCCATGGGGATGTTTGACCACCACTCACAGCGCCATGGGGATGTTGATCTACCACGCCACATGCGCCATGGGGGAGTGTTTATCACCAGCCATCAACGCACATGGGGGATGTTTGACCACCACGCCACAGCGCCATGGGGGATGTTTACCACCACGCCACAGCGCCATGGGGGGATGTTTACCACCAAAGCCCACAGCGCCATGGGGAGTTTTACCACCACCACAGGGATGTTTACCACCACGCCAAGCGCCATGGATGTTTGATCACCAACGCCACAGGCGCCATGGGGATGTTATCTACCACGCACAGCGCCATGGGGGATGTTTGAATCAGCCACGCACAGCGCCAATGGGGAATGTTACCAAACCAACCACAGTGCCATGGGGATGTTTGATCACCACGCCACAGGCCATGGGGGATGTTTGATCACCACGCACAGCGCCATGGGGGATGTTTGATCACCACCCACAGGCCATGGGGGATGTTTATAACCACGCCACAGCGCCATGGGGGATGTTTGACCACCACGCCACAGGCCATGGGGGATGTTTGATCACCACGCACAGCGCCATGGGGGATGTTTGACCACCACGCCACAGCGCCAATGGGGGGCTGGTTACCACACGCCCAGCCGCCCAATGGGGGATGTTGACCAACCACGCCACAGCGCCATGGGGGGATGTTTGCCACCACGCCACAGCGCATGGGGATGTTTTGACCACCACGCCTACATGCGCGCATGGGGATGTTTTGACCACGCACGCCAGAAAAAAAAAAAAAAAAAAAAAAAAAAAACAGCCCATGGGGATGTTTGACCAGCCACGCACAGCGCCATGGGGATGTTTTACCACCCGCCACAGCGCCATGGGGATGGTTTTACCACACGCCACACCGCCAGGGGGATGTTGACCACCAGCACAGGGGATGTTTGACTCACCAACGCCAACAGGATGTTGACCACCACGCACATGCGCCATCGGGGGATGTTTTGACACCACTTCACTCAGTCAGGAACGAAATACCCACTGTTGTCTTCCTACTGAAGAGTGGTTCCGTCTGGCCACTCTTCCTTAAAGAAACTCGAGCTCTGTCAGAGTGACCATCAGGTTCC
>NW_019944135.1:26334-28399 GCF_002910315.2 Salvelinus sp. IW2-2015
TTAAATTAAGAGCCTAGTTGGTTTAGCCACAGAAAAAACAGGAACCGTCCTGCTAGCCATGATTGGCTGAGATAATGGGTGGGCTGGACATGCCGAAGAGATGAGTTCTGATTGGTCTGCCATGTAGCTTGCTTCTGTCTATAACATGAGCTGGTCAGTATGTCCAGGTAATCCTGTCTATAACATGAGCTGGTCAGTATGTGTCAGGTAATCCTGTCTATAACATGAGCTGGTCAGTATGTCCAGGTAATCCTGTCTATGAGCTGGTCAGTATGTCCAGGTAATCCTGTCTATACATGAGCTGGTCAGTATGTCCAGGTAATCCTGTCATAACATGAGCTGGTCAGAATGTCCAGGTAATCCTGTCTATTGAGCTGGTCAGTATGTCCAGGTAATCCTGTCTATGAGCTGCGTCAGTATGTGTAGGTAATCCTGTCTATGAGCTGGTCAGTATTGTAGGTAATCTGTCTATAACATGAGCTGGTCAGAATGTGTAGTAATCCTGTCTATGAGCTGGTCAGTATGTCCAGGTAATCCTGTCTATGAGCTGAGTCAGTATGTTCCAGGTAATCCTGTCTTATGAGCTGGTCAGTATGTGTGAGGTATCCTGTCTATAACATGAGCTGGTCAGTATGTCCAGGTAATCCTGTCTATGAGCTGGTCAGTATGTGTAGGTAATCCTGTCTATAACATGATGCGTCAGTATGTGCAGGTAATCCTGTCTATAACATGAGCTGGTCAGTATGTCAGGTAATCCTTGTCTATAACATGAGCTGGTCAGTATGTCCAGGTAATCCTGTCTATGAGCTGGTCAGTATGTGTAGGTAATCCTGTCTATAACATGAGCATGGTCAGATGTGTCAGGTTAATCCTGTCTATCATGAGCTGGTCAGTATGTCCAGGTAATCCTGTCTATGAGCTGGTCAGATCTCTCTCTTTTGGGGCAATTTTAATATATATTTACAGATGGCATACAAGTTTGTTTTTAAGGCACATGAACATTCACATGTTCCAGAAGGCTTTTCTAACAAACAAAAACGCATTTTGATAAAAAGTTTTAAAGTTTACGTTCAAATTGCTCTCCTGTGAAGTAGTGACCCGCGACATACGCCTAGTTTCCCTGATATGAGTAAAATGTTCACTTTGACAATATGGGGTGTTGTGTGYAGGCCAGTGACCAACAATATCAATGTAATCCATTTTAAATTCAGGCTGTAACACAACAAAATGTGGAAAAAGTTAAGGGTTGTGAATAGTTTGTACATTTCTCCAGCCTCATCCGTCAGCTTTTTACAGAAACAGGGGTGGGGGAAACGCTTTGTTATTGTTTCTGCTGCTGATTGAACTTCATAAACTTCTCTGCCAAGTACAATAGACTGAATAATCTGATTTGATTAGGTTACCTCTCCTCTCCTCCTCTTCTCTCTCTCTCTCAGTTTCATAATGGCCCATAATGTTTCCTGTCTCTATGTTCTCCAGTAGCTCTGTGACCTGAGTGACATCACTCCTGGTCTTATTGCTGAAGACATGATACCCGTTTCCACATTTTTCAACAAGCCACTTCTGTTCACTCTCAATGTGTTGTTAAATGTTTGCGTCTCCCCGACAGTCCCCGTCGGTAAACAGCACCAGACTGTGAATCCAGTCTGTCTCTCACCAGAGAATCTTCAGGGGGTTTGTCTACTGCTCTTCTGAATTCCTCAATGAATGATTGATCCATCCGTATGACCAGGAAGAGTGTAGGGTCAGCAGCACAATCCTCAGCCCTGGGAGTTGGGAGGAAGTCTTCTGGCAAAGGGAGAGATGTTATCCATTTCTAATTGTTGCATTCTGAGTACCGTTGTAAAGCTGTCATTAGCGCTGACAACTAATCCATGGCAGTAATAGCCCAGACACCTTAGTCACCTCACCTTCCATGGCAGTAATAGCCCAGACACCTTAGTGCCATGGAAGGTGAGGTGAGGTGACTAAGGTGTCTGGGCTATTACTGCCATGGAAGGTGAGGTGACTAAGGTGTCTGGGCTATTACTGCCATGGAAGGTGAGGTGACTAAGGTGTCTGGGTT
>NW_019944135.1:32410-34780 GCF_002910315.2 Salvelinus sp. IW2-2015
GGCAGCTATTCACTGCCATGGAAGGTGAGGGTGAGGTGACTCCAACAGGCACAGCTCAAAACACAATGAGACTCAATTTATCTTTCCTCCATTCCTTTGCATCCTCTCTCCTCGCCGCCTCCTAAAAACACACTGGAGAAGGTCTGAGGGGAGGGACCTTGGACCTTCTCTTCCAACTGGATTGAGTAGGAGGCGAGGAGATCGGACATGAGGATTGTCCGATAGATTCAGGATTGTCCGATAGATTCAGGGACTGTTATGTTGTGGTTTTCAACTATTGTTACTGCAGTTTCTCATGCGGCCACAGTGGGAAAACAGATGACCGTGTTGCTTTAAAGAAGCCTGTAAGAATAAATAACATTTAGGTGTTACGTTGACGTTCACAGGCCAACAGTAGACACACAATGTGACAGCTCCGTAGATTTGATTTGTCAAATAATAATCTGAGAAATTGAGGTGCTTATCAGAATGTAAGATTACATTCCTGCTGGCCATGTCTCTATCTGYATCAGTCTGTCCTCTCTTCTTCAGTCTGTACAACATTACWTTGAGCTGGCTTTAGAGTATAGAGRATCTGCCCAAACCCTGTTAGTCACACAGTGTGTCATTACAAATGGAAGGTTGAACCAATCAGTTTGAGTTGTCACGCCAAYGTGTAAGCCCCAATGACACAGGACTGCTCATCTCAGCCAATACACTAGAGCAGACAYAGTGGTTCTCAGTAAAAGAAAAATCTAGATGTTCCTGTGTTATATATAGAGGTGAAAAATTCTGCGGTTTCCCAGAAATCCTGATTTGGCGGATTCTGCATGTCCTGCTTGTTCCTCCCCGATTCCAGGAATCTTCCATTCAGGATTTGGTCAAAGTTAACGGAATTTCTCCACCTTACCTACGCCTGACCCGTTCTCCTGTAAAACACCAGTTACTGAAGGGTTATTATCCCAGCTAACACTAAGCTGAGCCAGTCTGAGGGTTATTATCCCCAGCTAACACTGCTGAGCCGTCTGAGAGGTTATTATCTCCAGCTAACACTAAGCTAGCCAGTCCTGAGGGGTTATTATCCCAGCTAACACTAAGCTGAGCCAGTCTGGGGGTTATTATCTCCAGCTAACACTAAGCTGAGCCAGTCTGGGGGTTATTATCTCCAGCTAACACTAAGCTGAGCCAGTCTGAGGGGTTATTATCTCCAGCTAACACTAAGCTGAGCCAGTCTGAGGGTTATTATCCCCAGCTAACACTAAGCTGAGCCAGTCTGAGGGGTTATTATCTCCAGCTAACACTAAACTGAGCCAGTCTGGGGGGTTATTATCTCCAGCTAACACTAAGCTGAGCCAGTCTGAGGGGTTTTATCTCCCAGCTAACACTAAGCTGAGCCAGTCTGAGGGGGTTATTATCTCCAGCTAACACTAAGCTGAGCCAGTCTGAGGGTTATTATCTAAGCTAACACTAAGCTGATCCAGTCTGGGGTTTTTATCTCCAGCTAACACTAAGCTGATCCAGTCTGAGGGGTTATTATCTCCAGCTAACACTAAGCTGAGCCAGTCTGAGGGGTTATTATCTCCAGCTAACACTAAGCGAGCCAGTCTGGGGGTTTTATCCCAGCTACCACTAAGCTGAGCCAGTCTGGGGGGTTATTATCTCCAGCTAACACTAAGCTGAGCCAGTCTGAGGGGTTATTATCCCCAGCTAACACTAAGCTGAGCCAGTCGGAGGGGTTATTATCCCAGCTCACTAAGCTGAGCCAGTCTGAGGGGTTATTATCTCCAGCTAACACTAAACTGAGCCAGTCTGGGGGTTATATCTCCAGCTAACACTAAGCTGAGCCAGTCTGAGGGGTTATTATCTCCAGCTAACACTAAGCTGAGCCAGTCTGAGGGGTTTTATCTCCAGCTAACACTAAGCTGAGCCAGTCTGAGGGTTATTATCTCCAGCTAACACTAAGCTGATCCAGTCTGGGGGTTATTATCTCCAGCTAACACTAAGCTGATCCAGTCTGAGGGTTATTATCTCCAGCTAACACTAAGCTGAGCCAGTCTGAGGGGTTATTATCTCCAGCTAACACTAAGCTGAGCCAGTCTGGGGGGTTATTATCCCGCTAACACTAAGCTGAGCCAGTCTGGGGGGTTATTCTTCCAGCTAACACTAAGCTGAGCAGTCTGAGGGGTTATTATCCCCAGCTAACACTAAGCTGAGCCAGTCTGAGGGTTATTATCTCCAGCTAACACTAAGCTGAGCCAGTCTGGGGGGTTATTATCCCCAGCTAACACTAAGCTGAGCCAGTCTGGGGGGTTATTATCTCCAGCTAACACTAAGCTGAGCCAGTCTGAGTGGTTTATTATCCCCAGCTACACTAAGCTGAGCAGTCGAGGG
>NW_019944135.1:35050-36850 GCF_002910315.2 Salvelinus sp. IW2-2015
ATCCCCAGTCTCTGTCTGCTCAACAGGGTGTGTGTTTCCTATATGGCACCTTATTCCCTATAGGGTCCTGGTCAAAACTAGAGCACTATATAGGGAATAGGGCTCCATAGGGCCCTGGGCAAAAGCAGTGCACTATATAGGGAATAGGGTGCCATTTGGGATTCCAGCTATGACTCCTGACTTGGAGGACAGACGAGGTAGAATTTGTGAGGAGAATTTGAGAAGAGAAATGATTAGCTCGTAGTTACTATAGAGCAGCACCATGCTCTACTGACCACATGTTCAGATCTCCTGGTTGTTTTCTCCAGCATGTTCGGTGCCGACATCTGGTTCATCCCAAACGGCACACTATTCCCTACATRGTGCACTACCTTTGATCAGGACCCATAGGGAATAGGGTGCCGTTTGGCACACAGACATCCTGCAGAGGCATTATAGCCCTGGCAGCCTGGACTGGAGAGAGTTAGCAGAATAAACACAGTGATTCATTTAGTTCCAAATKATTTGTGTTCTCTATTGCTTGTTTTTCGACTGTAACACCAGTGTTACATTAGTGTATACAGCCTTGTTATACTAGGGAAATTGTATTTCCATAGCTAGTGCTGACAGTGAGGACTTGTGTGAAGAGCAGAATCAACAACCTCTGCATATTCAAAATAGTTGCTTTGTGAGGTGTTAAAGTTCACAGTTACCTACTGTTATGTAAATGCAAGCTGAAATGTGCCTGGCTTTAGCCCGGCGGACCTGCTCTCCCCAAGTGAGAGCAGGTCCGCCAGAGCCATGGCCCAGTGAGACACGGGTGGCGGCCCGCCTAGATGGAAACAGAAAAGTCTGAGCCTTTTGGGTTAAACACTGGGGTAAATGCTAGATGGAAACAGAAAAGTCTGAGCGTTTTGGGTTAAACACTGGGGTAAAGCCTAGATGGAAACAGAAAAGTCAGAGCGTTTTGGGTTAAACAATGGGGTAAATCCTGGATGGAAACAGAAAAGTCAGAGCGTTTTGGGGTAAATCCTGGATGGAAACAGAAAAGTCAGAGCGTTTTGGGTTAAACACTGGGGTAAATCCTAGATGGGAAACAGAAAAGCCTGAGCGTTTTGGGTTAAACACTGGGGTAAATGCTAGATGGAAACAGAAAAGTCAGAGCGTTTTGGGTTAAACACTGGGGTAAATCCTGGATGGAAACAGAAAAGTCAGAGCGTTTTGGGTTAAACACTGGTTCATCCGGCCATCACCTCATGTTTCTGCATGATAATCGCACTGGTTCCCCCATGTCGAAAGCTCTGCTGACACAATTCATTGAAGCGGTGAAAAATTCCCACGTTTCTTCCATGGCCTGCGACCATTCTACCAAAAATATCACCAATTTGAGCATGTTTGGGATGGCTCTGGTCGACATGTACACAGCCAGTGTTTCAGCCCTCGCCAATATCGAGCAACTTTGCCCAGCCGTTGAAGAGGAGTGGGACAACATTCCACAGGCCACCAATCAACAGCCTGATCAACTTATGCAAAGAGATGTGTCACACTGCATGAGGCAAATGTGGTCACACCAGAGACACTGGTTTCCTGATCCACTCCTTACCTTTTTTTATGCTATCTGTGACCAACGATGCAATTCTGTATCCCATCATGTGAATCCATAGATTAGGGCCTCATTAAGAATTTCAATTGACTTATTTCCTTATGTGAACTGTAATTGTTGCATTTATATTTTTTATTCAGGATAGTTGACAAAACTACACAAGTGGCAAAATGAGATCATCTGTAACAAGGTTAAGATACTCAAAAAAAAAAAAAAAA
>NW_019944135.1:36875-56429 GCF_002910315.2 Salvelinus sp. IW2-2015
GGTTCCTTCCAATTCTAAGATGACTTCCAGCTGCTGAACCATACCAACAGTGATTCTTATCCACTGTTTCAGAGTAGAGTGGTCCTTCCAGATTCTAAGGATGACTCCAGCTGCTGTAAACATACCAACATGATCTATCCAACTGTTTTTCAGAGTGGAGTGTTCCTTCCCAGATTCTAAGATGACTCCAGCTTGCCCATACCAACAGTGATTCTATCCACTGTTTCAGAGTTAGGAGTGTTCCTTCAGATTCTAAGGATGACTCAGCGCTGTAACCATACCAACAGTGATTTATCCACCTGTTTCAGAGTAGAGTTGTCCTTCCAGTTCTAAGGATGGATCCAGCTGCTGTAACCATACCAACAAGTGATCAGTGCAAAATCCCCTTTTGTTTCATTACTACTCTGTTCTATCGGCTCCAAGGGAATATTCAGGTTTGAAACTGAATTGTTGCTCAAACCATTTTCCTCACAGACATATTTTCAAAGCACACCTTCCAGGAAAGTGCACTAATGAGCAGTCCAATATTGCGTGTAAAAAACGTCCCAGTTCATTTTACATTCCTACACAAGAACTGTTGGTCAGTCCCATCTAATGAGCAAATCCTCCTGTTGAGATTCCATATAAACCTTTACATCTATTTGATGAAGTTCCCCCAGCCTCCTCTGTTCACTCCAAATTTTCACACTTAAAGTCGTTGCATGTTGTTCTTGTGGTTTCTACAGTACTTGCTATGACTAAATAGTGAGTAAAAATGGTGGTTTGTTGGGTCTGTTCAATAATCAGCTATTGGTTCTTCTGGAATTTTGTTGATAATCCGGTTAACATAACGTTACCTCAGTGTATAATATTTCCAGGAATGGGTTCCCTCGTTCGCGCGCATCCTATTTTGGACCAGAAGTCTGAGGTGATGTGAGCATAAAACAATCTTATTGTGTATTAGTAATATCGATGAGGAGGGGTGTGAGGATGGTTCATTAGCCATTGTTTTCCAGTAACACATACTTCTTTCCTTCGAGGGTAGCCTAGGATTTGTGCCACATTATGATGAATGTATATGTCGGTGGTATTTAAATGGATTTCTTGTCTAATGTTTCTCCACACCTTTTTTTGTAGTGTAACAATTGAGTTTGGGAGTCATACAGACCGTCCCCCTGGTGGAAGACTATAATGTGAGATCAGAATATCAACAGACCCTTCCCCTGTGAACTATGTAACAGAATACCAACAGACTCTGCCCTGTTAGTCTATGTGAGGAGAAGGTATCAACAGGAACCTTCTGCCCCTGTAGATGTCTATGTGGAAGATACCAAAACAGGACCTCTCTCATGAAGCTTATGTTGACAGAAATATCCAACAGGGTGAGGGGGCGAGAGGGATAAACTTGTTCCCACTTCTATTGTTAGCCAATCTCACCAGTTTATCCCCCTTACCCCCGCGGGATGCTGCGCCAAGTTTGCACAGTTTCCAAAGGGAGTAAAGGTGGACCCAATGTAACCATCTGGTACCAGTTAACATTAATTCCATTTAGCCAGCCCGCGTTATCCCAGAGGGAGGTTGTAGAAATTGGGAAAGTCATACCATTATATTGGTCGGCCGTGAGGGAATGACAAAATGGTTGAACTGTCTACAGGACCCTGGGCAAGGGTACACATATTGGGTGAGCACATCTTATATTTAATCTGGTGTGGGTGTGGTTCCTACCAATAATAGTTGATTTAGTTAATTTGTCATATGTGTGTAGAAAGATAGTGAGGGTCTGGAGGATGATCCAGTAGGTACTATAATAAATTGTGGGAAACATTTTAATTTATGTGATCTTTGGGCTAAAAATGAAGTTTCTTCTTATCTTTTTAAAAATTCTTATTCTGTGTATTGTAGTGGAAAAGGTACATCCACTTCCCAAATTTTGACAACTAATTCAAAGTATTTAATTCAAAAAAGAGTAGGAAATACCTATAATAATCGGTGACATTGATATAGGGGTAACGGTTCCAGACTAATACATTGGTGTTAATTGCATGCTTGACTATTACATTATTTTGGACTGACCTAAAACTACAATACTGATTCAATAAGAAGTATAGTAATGTGGTAAGAGTGTAAGCGTGTCGGGATTATGAGACCCAAAGGCAGCGTGGAAAGTGTTCAATTGATTAAATGGTAAAAAAACTAAAAAATGACAAAACAGGTGAAAAGAAAAGCGCAGTTCTGTCAGGAAACAAACACTAAGAAACAAATCCCACAAAACAAACGGAAACATGAAATGTATATATCCCAGTAGAGACAACGATAGACAGCTACTCTGATGGAACACACTAACTAGAATTAAGGAAACTAGAGATGACCCCTAGTCCAATGATAACCAAATAGAGAATTAAAAACTTTATGGCCAGGCGTGACATAGAGCTGAAGAGGGTCAGAGACGCAGCAGTAGAATATCGTCCTATATACCATAAGCGCTTGTGTTCTTTTCTTCCTCACGGACACCTTCATTCTGTAATTCTGTTATCACTGTTGCATAGAGGTTAAAACATGGTAAAATAAAATGAGGGGAGAGGCGAGCAACGCTTTTGTCCTTAGAAGAAAAAGAGACATATCTTTGTCTTCATCATAATGTAACAGTGTATTTTAAATAGTCTATGAATCTGTCCAGATAAGAATGATCTATTAATAATAACATTTTAACCCAATACCCTTAATCTTACATAAATATCAGGGACACATTTGTGCTAATAGACTGGTAATTGAGCTTCAGAGTTGTGCGAATCTTCGGTTTCCATGATCAATCCTTGAATAAAATGTCTTCTCCGATTACTTGATATGTTGTACTGTTGGTAAATTACAATCTGATATATGATTATGATCTTCGAGAAATAAGAAACAACACTACCGTTCTATATTAAAGGTCCTCTACAGTTGTGGACAGTTGCATTTTCAGATAATAGCGTGGCAACACATAGATGTAGACAGGAAGGGACCAGGTCGAAGAATGGCGGAAGATTAGAGAAATAGCCAATTTGTGAAAGCATGAAAAGCAAAATGTCAGACGTATCATGTGAGGCGAGAAAAGTATGAGTGGACAAACAGTGTAATGAAGTACAATATGACATGGGATACAATAAAGTAGACCCTGGTAAAGTACTGAGTTGCTTAAAGTGTGATACAATGAGGTCTTAGATGAACCTTCCAACCGTTGACCCTTCGTCTGTAGAGTTACTAAGTAGTTTGAGAATATATGGTTATGTATGATGGTGAAGAATACGCCCTTCTAAGACGTCAGCAATGTGCATGAAGTGAAAAGAACCACTGGGAGACATGTGACACGGAGGCATCAAAGTAACCAGGAGTAGTATGGTTGTAATGAGGTATTCGTGTTGTATCTAAAGAAAAGAAAAAGGGCGTTGGGCATTTAGTGGACTTGCTGTGGGAAATTATTCACGCGGTGAAGTGAATAGCTTTTGATTTTCGGAACAGGGCCACCGGTAAAAGGTGTTATTCTCTAGGCGTTCCAGTTGGACATTGATAAGCAATATTCTTTAGGCTAGACAATGTCAGGCAGTTAGTTTGAATGTGAGTAGTTAATTGCGACGTGAATGTTCCTCGCTTGACCCGTAAATAGGGGAAGAAGTTGTGAGCTAAAGTCTTCTGGGATATGAGTTGTACTGTCTTAGATGATAATGTACCACCCAAGTGGCTATGGAAGTTGCGGTTATATAACGATTAATTTTGGTGCCGTAATAAGAGCGGCATTCGTGCACCAAACCCAATTGCCGAAATGCAAAGATAAGTGAATGTAAAAAAAGTTTTGGCCATGTGTCAAACTGTTTGCAACGGAAGGTGAGGTATAATCGTAAATTATGAATATGGAAAGTCTGTGGAATGTAAGCACACTGTTGCAAAGATACTGTGTGCGTGGTAGATACTGGGATCCTTCCACCAATGGGTCTATGAAGTAGTCGCGTCTCGTAGTTAGGGTGAAAGAGAAGGTTCCGACTGGAGTGTCAAGGGATCAAGGCGGGTGTCACAGTCAAAATCTCCTATGTGGAGGCGGTGAGTATCAGCAGGACATGCGTTGACTATAGGTGCAAATACAGGGCCACAGTTTCTGAAGAAAAGATATAATGACTATGGGCAGATGGGATGCACCACAACCAGTTGCAAAAATGTGGAATAGTCTATCTGTCAAGTGACATCTGATAACACTTATTCGTTGAAGAATAGTTAGATAATTGGGTAGATTTATATTGCACAGTTATTAATGTGTACCCAAGCGACAAGAGTTCCACTATTGTACCATAGATGGCCTGGCACATCAGTCACATATATCTGCAGTCCGAGCACGTTTTATAGGGGCACTAAACCAAAAAGTGAATCTTAAAACGCAAAAGAAGCCTTAGACTGCAGGGCACATTACTGTGTCGCCATTAAATGTGGCCCGCCATCATCAGGGACTTTTCTTCTGAACTCGGTGGGTGGTAGGGATGACTAAGAAATTAAACACAGAAATGAAGTTCAGGCATGATCTTGAACAGTCTAAATCAGTTTCAGCCCTCGCCAAATCGAGCACTTTGCCAAGCCGTTGAAGAGGTACGGTGGAACATTCCACAGGCCACCATCCAACAGCCTGATCAACTTATGCAAAGAGATGGTCACACTGCAGAGGCAAATGTGGTCACACAGAGATGCATGGTTCCTGATCCAACTCCTTGACCTATTTTTTATGCTATCTGTGACCACAGATGTGCAATTCTGATTCCCAGTCATGTGGAATCCATAGATTAGGGCCTATCATATGAATTTCAATTGAACTATTTCCTTATGTGAACTGTACCCTTGTAGCATTTTTATTTTATACTCAGGATAGTTGACAAAACTACAAAAGAGCAAAAGGAGATCATCTGTAAACAAGGCTAAATATTGACTAAAGAGTATCTGGCAACGGTAGATATTACGGAATTAAAACTGAGATAATCGTAAAGTTCTAAATGATTTAAATGAGACGGGAATAAAGGAGATTCATCTGTAAAAGTAAAATTATTCAGGAATAAATGAGATAATCGTAACAGGTATCATATTCAAGGGAATAAAATGAGTTAATCTAGTACAAGGTAAGATTATTCAAGGAATAAAAGGAGATGCATCTGTAACAAGCGTAAGAATATCAAGGGAATACAAGGAGATCATCTGTAACAAGGAAAGATACTCAAGGGAAATAACAGCCTTCATCCTTTCATTGAACAACTTCTGCCAAACTGTCTTTGTTAGGCGACGTGACTTGCCGCTTACGCAATAGTCTTGCACCACAGCTGCCCTCGAGGAAACACGGAGGTGAGACTGAAGTGCAAACCCTAATTGCCTAGCAGAGGGACGAGTACCACACCCTCTTGTACTAATTACTATCCTGTTGGTGCGTAACAAATCCGGCAGCAAGTTAATAGCAGTCAGCCAGATCACACACAAGTAGGCACTGGGAAAAACAGGCAGGCTCTTTAAGTAGATTAGCCTAGCTAGCAAGACTCAGTTACTAGACACAACGATTAAAGATAAAAAAATTCATATACTTTCATTCCTGGAAATATCAGGCTATGGAGACTGTCGTAGAGCTGCTTGTACATCCCACATTGCAATGGCCCGTCCAAAAACATGACAGCATCAGTACTCAGAATACCGAAAATAGTGCATATTTCCATCCAGGACGATACCCAGTGTTTAACCAAACGCTCGGACTTTTCTGTTTCATCCAGGTTTACGTGTTCTTACCCAACGCTCTGACTTTTTGTTTCATCCAGGATTTACCCCAGTTGTTAACCCAAACGTCAGACTTTTCTGTTTCCATTAGGATTCCCATTGTTTTACCCAAAAAGCTCAGACTTTTCTGTTTTCCTCTAGGATACCCCTGTTTAACCCAAAAGCTCTGACTTTTCTTGTTTCCATCCAGGATTTACCCCATTGTTTTACCCAAAACGCTCTGATTTTTGTCCATCTAGATTTACCAGTGTTTAAACCCAAAACGCTCTGACTTTTCTGTTCATCTTTAGCATTACCCCATTGTTAACCAAACGCTCTGACTTTTCTGTTTCCATCTGATTTACCCCATTGGTAACCAAAACGCTCTGACTTTTCTGTTTCCATCCAGGATTTACCCATTGTTTAACCCAAAACGCTCTGACTTTTCTGTTTCATTCTAGGATTTATACCCAGTGTTTAACCCAAAACGCTCTGACTTTTCTGTTTCCATTAGCCATTTCCCCATTGTTCTAACCCAAAACGCTCTGTTTTCTGTTTCCATCTAGGGATTTACCCCATTGTTTACCCAACGCTCAGACTTGGGTTTGTTTCATCTAGGATTTACCCCATTGTTGTTTAACCAAGGCTCCAGACTTTTTGTTTCCATCATTAGCATTACCCATTGTTTAACCCAAAACGCTCTGACTTTTCTGTCCATCTAGGATTTTACCCAATTGTTTACCAAAACGCTTCAGACTTTTTGTTTCCATCTAGGATTACCCCAGTGTTTAAACCCAAAACGCTCTTTGACTTTTCTGTTTCACTAGGATTTACCCATTGTTAACAAAACGCTTGCTTTCTGTTTCCATCTAGCATTTAACCCCATTGTTTTAACCCAAAACGCTTGACTTTTCTTTTTCCATCTAGGAATTACCCCATTGTTTAAACCAAAAAGGCTCAGACTTTTCTTTCTCCATTAGTTACACATTGGTTATAACTCAAATCGCTCAGACTTTTCTGTTTCCATCTAGCATATTACCCGTTGTTTTTGGCATAACGGCCTCAGGATCTCGTCACGGGATCTCAGTGCGTTCAAATCGCCATCAATAAAATGCATTTGTGTTCATTGTCAGTATCTTATGCCTGCCCGTACCATAACCCCACCACCACTATGGAGCACTCGGTTCACAACGTTGACATCAGCAAACCACTCGCCCACACTACGCCATACACATGGTCAGCGTTTGTGAAGCCGGTTGGACGTACTCCTAAATTCTCTGAAAAGACATTGAAGAGGGGTCACGTGRGTTCACCGGAAAAGATTGCAGAACTTTAGAGAGCTCCTAATACCTGCATGTAAATATTGAAATTCAACGGCATTTACTTTAATTTGTGTCTTAATATACTGGCTTTTAGTACAGTTTAATATAAAGATAATTTACATTTGTGAGAGCAAAATTATAAGATTGTGTTACAATACGGTTTATGCGTCAAATAAGGGTTGAGTACTCTTATCAATGTCTGTGGGTTGAGCTGGGCCTCTGGGGGCTTTGAGCTGACAATTTATTCATGACTTGGTGATAAAAATGTACATCTGGTATTCCGTTGATGATGATGATGATGATGATGATGGGGGAGAGAGAGCGAGACAGAGAGAGAGAGAGAAACGGAATTATGTCTCCTTTTTTGTCTTTCTAGAGGCACAAGGCAGGGTTGCTCCCTCTCCCCTCTCTTATTTACCATGGTTTTAGAGCCTCTTGCAACAGTGATAACAGATACAGAAATGAAGGGTGTCCGTGGAGAAGGAAAAGAACACAAGCTGCTTATGTATACAGACGATATTCTACTGCTGGTCTCTGACCCTCTTCAGTCTCTATGTCACGCCCTGGCCATAGAGAGGTTTTTATTCTCTATTTTGGTTAGGTCAGGGTGTGACTAGGGTGGGCATTCTAGTTTCCTTATTTCTATGTTAGTGTGGTTCCCAATCAGAGGYAGCTGTCTATCGTTGTCTCTGAATGGGGATCATATATAAGTTGTCATTTTCCGTTTGGGTTTTGTGGGATGTTGTTTTCTGTTTAGTGTTTTTTCCTGACAGAACTGTGCGCTTTTGTTTTCACCTTTTTGTCATTTTGTTTGAGTGTTTTTTGACCATTAAATCATGAACACTTTCCACGCTGCGCTTTGGTCTCATTCCGACGACAGCCGTTACACTCTACCACCATTACTTACTTCTATTGAATCATATTGTAGTTTGTCAGGTCGCAAAATAATTGTAATAAGTCGGAAGCAATGCCAATTAACACCATGTATTAGTCTGGAACCGTTACCCCATATCATTTCAAATGGGTTCCTACTGAGATTAAATATTGGAGTATTACGTTGAGTTCAAATTTGGAGGAAGTGATGGGACACATTTTGTTTTCCACTACTAGTCAAGAATAAGAATTATTTAGAAAAATGGGAAAAGATAAAACTTTCTTTATGGGCAAAGATCAACATAAATTAAAATGGTAGTGGTCCCACAATTTAATTATATGTTACCTATGAATATTCCAGACTGATATTTTAAACAATATGACAAATTAACTAAATACTTTTGTGGGGATAGGAAAAACCCAGGATTAAATATTGAAGATGTGGTCACCCTAAGAAGGGATGTGGTCCCGTGTGGCTCAGTTGGTAGAAGGATGCGCGCTTGACAACGCCAGGGTTGTGGTTCATTCCCACGGGGGACCAGGATGAATATGTATGAACTTTCAAAATTTGTAAGTCGTTCTGGATAAGTAAGCGTCTGCTAAATGACATAAATGTAGGAGGCTGTACCAGATGTTACATTGTACCTATTTTATCATTTGAAAATGGCAAAACTTGGCGAAGCATTGGGGTAAAGGGGATACTGGCTGAGATTGGTATCAATAAGATGGGAACAAATAGTTATCCTTTCCACCTGTTGATATTCTGTCACATAGTTCTTACAGAGGAGAGGTCTGTTGGTATGCTGTCACATAGACTTACAGGGGAGAGGTCTGTTGATATTCTGTCATAGACTTACAGGGCGAGGTCTGTTGGTATTCTGTTACATAGTCTTACAGGGAGAGGTCTGTTTGATATTCTGTCACATATCTTACAGGGAGAGGTCTGATGATCCCAACTCAATTGTGTTACACTGCAAAAAAGGTGTGGAGAACATTAGACAAGAAATCCCATTTAAAGCAAGGATACTCATCATTGTGGCACAATCCTAGGCTACTGAAAGGAAAGAAGTTGTGTACTGGAAACAATGGCTTGATAATTCAATTATATTTAGTGATCTGTACAATGAAGATGTTTTTAATGTCATACTCAGATTTGGTACAAAATAGGATGTGGGAGACGAGGGACAGTTCTGGAAATATTTACACTTGAGGGAACGTTTGTTAACCGGGTTATAACAAAAAATCCAGGAAAGAACCCAATAGCTGATTATTTGGAACGACCCAAACATAAACCAGCCATTTTTTTACTCAATATTTAGTCATCAGCAGAGACTGTAGAAACCTCAGAACAACATGGCAAACTGACTTTAAGTGTGAAATTGGAGGAACAGCAGGGAAGGCTGGGGGGAAACTTATTCAATATAAGATAGTACATAGGTTTTATTGGACTCCAAGAGGGCTTTCATCAGATGGGCACTGACCAACAGTTCTCTTGTGTTGGAAATGTCAAAAGGAAACTGGGGACGTTTTTACACGACGAATATTGGGAATGCTCATTAGTGCAACTTTTTTGGAAGGGTGCTTGTGAAATTCTGGAGGAAATGGTTGGAGTCAACATTCCAGTTTCAAACTAGAATATGTCCTTGGGCGATAGAACAGAGTAACGTAATGAAACAAGGGTTTGCACTGATCACTGTTGGTATGGTTACAGCAGCTGGAGTCATCCTTAGAATCTGGAAGGGACCACTTATCTGAAAACGGTGATAGAATTCATGTTGTATGGTTACTAGCTAGCTGGAGTCATTGCCTTAGAATTCTGGCAGGAACACTCCTAAACTCTGCAACAGTGGATAGAATCACTGTTGTATGTTAGCAGCAGCTGGAGTCATCTTAGTAATCTGGAAGGAACATCTCCTACTTCTGAAAACGTGGATAGGAATCACTGTTTGGTATGGTGTTACAGCAGGTGGAGTCATCCTTAGAATCTGGAAGGACGCACTCCTACTTCTGAAACAGTGGATAGAATGACTGTTGGTATGGTTAGCAGCAGCTGGAGTCATCCTGGTAGAATCTGGAAGGAACTTCCTACTCTGAAACAGTGGATAGAGATGCACTGTTGGTATTGTTACAGGCAGGCTGGAGCATCCTTTAGAAAATCCTGGAGGAACACTCACTCTGAAACAGTGGGTAGAATAATAAATAGAATAATAAATAATAAATACATTTTCTTCTTAGAAAAGATTTTGCAGCAGAAGAGGCTGTTGTTTCTTTCAGAATACACCAACCAACTTCTCTGGGTTTTTCCACCACTCACCAAGGTCTTCCTGAAATACTGGTGGTGGCAACTTCTTCCATCACTCTCATTCCTTGGGAAAACAAAGTGAGGTGAAATGAAAGTTAGCCAAATCAATAATGTGCTAGTTAGGTTGTACTCGTTTTGCTGCAGGCTAGACACATTATCATGATGAAACTGTATGAAATTATATCCTATGTTATGTAAGCTAGTTGGACAGGAAACAGAATATTGTCACCCTATGTGTAATAGCATAGCAACACAGGCTAACACACACGAGTTATACGAGCCTATTTCATTACATGCATAATATTATACTCATAAAGAGATGACACACCTTTATCTTTTGCGTGTTTCTCTTTTTCCTCTTTGTCCTAAACTGGTCACCTGATGGCTTAGACCTTTTCTTATCCATGTGTGTTGWCTTGGCACTCGAGCATCAATACATTACCCATCCCCCAACACTGTCAACCAAGAGTCAAGACTACATTACCCATCCCCCAACACTGTCAACCAAGAGTCAAGACTACATTACCCATCCCCCAACACTGTCAACCAAGAGTCAAGACTAAACCAATTCACCTTGGTGGTGTGCAGACTGGTTGTATATTATTCTTAACCATTTCACACAAACCAGAAAAAAATGCATCAATATGTCTGTGAAACTATATATTCACAGTATTATGAATGAATTGTGGTTTATTTGGTAGCATTTCGTAGTGTGTCTGATTTTACTAATTGCGTTAGTAGTGTACAAAGCTAGAGATGCGCTATTTGATAGATTCCCCCGCTCYCCCTACCTCGGGCTTCCAGTGGGGAGACCTGAGGTCAACCTACCTCCTCCCCATCTCGTACTTTTGAGTGGGAGACCCTTCCCAGGCAGTAGCCTCCCTAGCTCACAAACTAGAATCAGGGCGCCCTCTCCAACAAGGTTAATTGACCCACAGTCCCACACGGTGACATGATGTCATTGACGTGACGTGCAAATGAGCGATAGAAAACCAATCGCGCAAATGTCCCCATTCCCCCCAAAAATGTGCTGGAGCCCCCCTGGCAAGTTGCCGCCCCGGGGCGACTGCCCATGTCCCCATACCTAAATCCGCTAGTGAGCTTGGCACATGGCTGACAGATAGTCAGACCCCCCACCTCTCTCCCACAGGCGGGGGGAGTTGGGCAAGTTTTATGACTTAACAGCCGATCATAAATAGTTTGCAGAAACTCTCCCTCTGGCTCTGTAGTAGGGGGAAGACTGAAATCTCTTTGATACAGAGAGACTTTTGCCGCCAAAACCTTTTTCTCCAAGAAAATGACCTTTGGAACAGTATTCATAAGACAGGAATGTTAAGAAWKGTCTGGGAGGGATCTAAAGAATAATCCTGTCACATTGTTTATTATTTAGTGATGTCATTAAGGATGGTATAACAAAGTAACTGTAACTTAGGAAGGAAACATATTATATCTGTCAAGTTTACATCTAAATGTTGTGTGAAGTAAATGATTAATTATGAGAGTATTTTTGAAAAGATATAAATGTGATTTTAGTTTTCTAATGACATAATTGTTTTTCATATAAGCTATGCACTGTCAGTAGCCAAGCCCAAGTGAGCTCAGAGTTCGTATCAGCATGACGGAATGCTCTCAACCTCAACACTAGAAGAGAAGACCTCACCTTGGAGACCAGAAACATTCACAGTCTGCAGCTGTGCATGTATAGAACGTTGACTAAAGACACGAGGTGGGAAGGAGAATCCCCATAGACAACCATTGGTACATCAGAAGTATCTATTCTAACAACCACTCCACTACCAGAGAAGCTCTACAAAGGACATTGTGACCTCTGRTGGACAACCAGAGCCTTGCATCGAGCCACTACCTATAGATGGATCGATTGGTTTCAACAGAGAGACGACGATYAGGTACAGCTACGCGTAAATATATATTGCATTTCTAAACCGAATGAGCGGTGGTTAGGGTGTTATGAATTAATATTTCCATGAGCGTAGTTTCCAAATGTATCCAAGTGTTGTCTCTCCATCTCTTTACCTACCCCTCCCTCTCCATATGTGTAACAAGTAGTCATGTCTTGTCAGTCCACTAGGGACTTTTATCTCATGTAAGTGTGCATGTGTATTCTGYGTTATTATTTAGTTAGTTAATAAATAAATGATTAAATCAATTTGTGTCGTACTGAATATTCAGAATGGATCCAAGGATTATGTGACGTTCAGAATGAGACTGATGAGGTAATAATTAATAATTGACTGTTATTG
Source organism: Salvelinus sp. IW2-2015 (assembly GCF_002910315.2). Taxonomy (NCBI): domain Eukaryota; kingdom Metazoa; phylum Chordata; class Actinopteri; order Salmoniformes; family Salmonidae; genus Salvelinus; species Salvelinus sp. IW2-2015. The sequence goes on from NW_019944135.1 coordinate 49,364, forward strand.
ATGTAAGAGATATCTATATATCTTTAGAGGTTAAGTTGTGAGATAGTAACTTGTTAAACAACTTTTCCCGTGGTGCCCCAAATTCCTAATGAGTTAATTATTACATGATTCATTTAATCGGGGTGACAATTAAACCTAGTTAGTGGATTAGATAAATAACAGTCATCACATTAATGATAGTCACAACACAATACATGGTTATAGAGCATACAGGAAATACAGATCATTCCTTTGATGATGCAGTAGTACCTATACATGATTATAGAATATAAAGGAAAGATAGAAATTCAAAATGGAGGAGGTGTTGCTATACATGTCCAGAGTTCTATTCCTGTTAGGCTGAAAGAGGATCTCATGTCAGATGATGTGGAAGTAAAATGGCTACAGGTTAATCTGCCTCACCTAAAGCCTATTCTCGTAGGAAGTTGCTATTGGCCAAGTGCTAAAAGTCCGTATTTGGACAATATGTGTGAAATGCTTTATTATGTATGTATGCAATATCAACAGAGAGGTATATGTTCTGGGTGACCGAAATATTGACTGGTTGTCATCAAGCTGCCCACTCAAAAAGAAGCTTCAGGCAGTAACCAGTGCCTGCAATCTGGTTCAAGTTATCAGTCAACCTACCAGGGTATTTACAAACAGAACAGGAACTAAATCATCCACGTGTAATGATCACATCTTTACTAATGTTGCAGAAATCAGCTCTTAATAAGCAGTATCCACACTAACCGGATGTAGTGATCACAATATAATTTCCATGTCTAGAAAAAACAAAGGTTGGACCTAAAAATTGTGTATAAACAATCATACAAGAGACTTTGCAATGATTCTTATGTTGAAGATGGGAAAAGATGTGTTGGTCTGTGGTGTGTAATGAGGAACATCCGGACACTGCACTTTTCTAGTTACTGATAGGCATCTACCCACCGAGAAACTGACTGTTAGAACTGCCAAATACCAATGGTTAGATGATGAAATGAAAAACTGTATGGCTGAAAGGGATGAGGCAAAGGAAATAGCAAATAAGTCTGACAACACAGCAGACTGACAAACATACAGAAAATGGAGAAATCACGTAACTAAACAAAAAGAAGAGGAAACTATGGAACAAAGATAAATGATATAAAGAATGATAGTCAACAAGCTCTGGAGTAGTTTTAAATGAAATTCTAGGCAAAACTCGGCTCCATCCTTCATTGAGGCAGAGGGCTTGTTCTTAACAAAAGCCTTATATTGTCAACCACTTGAATAACTTTTTTGTCGACAAGATTAGCAAACTTAGGTATAACATGCAAACAACAAATACTGAGCCTTCATATTCATAACGGACCAAATAATGAAAGACAAGCAGTGTAGTTTTGAGCTCCACAAAGTGGAAGTTAAATTTGTTGCTATCTATAAATAAAGGCAAACCACCTGGCACCGACAACCTGGATGGTAAATTGTTGAAGTTTGTAGCGGAATGCATTGTGACTCCTGTTTGTCACATCTTAAATGTAAATATATATGCCTCAAAGACATGGAGAGAGTCAAAGGTCATTCAGCTACCCAAGAATAGCAATGCACCCTTTAATGGTTGAATAGCTGACTAATCAGCGTTTTACAGGTGTTTTAATTGAGCAAACTTTTGGAGAAAAAAATTGTGCTTGATGAAATACAAAGTTACTTTACAGAAAACAAATTAACAACAGACTTTTAGCATGCTTATAAGGAAGGGCACTCAACACGCTCAGCACTGGCACAAATGATTGGCTGAAAGAAATGTATAGTAAGAAGCTTGTGGGAGCTGTTTTTGTTAGACTTCATCAGCTTTTGATGTCATTGATCATAGCATATTGCTGAAAAAACATAGGTGTTATGGATTTGCATCTCTGCCTTATTATGGATTAAAAGATACCTATTTAATAGAACACAGAAGGTTTTCATTAATGGAAGTTTCTCTCGTGTAAATTCAATTGTGTGGTGTACCACAAGGCAGCCGGCTTGGGCCGTTACTGTTTTCTGTTTTTACTAATGACCTTCCACTGACCTTGAAAAAAGCCTGTGTGTCTATGTACGCTGACAACTCAACAGTATACGCGTGGGCTGCAACAGTAAAATATATAACTGAGAGACTTAACTTAGAGCTCCAGTCTGTTTTAGAATGGATAACTAGCAAAAGGCTGGTGCTAAATATCTCAAAAACTAAGAGCATAATTTTTGGTACAAATCACTCGCTCATCGCTAAACCTCGTTTAGATCTATTATTGAATAATGTGGCTATTGAGCAAGTTGAGGGGACTAAACTGCTGGGTGCAACCCCAGATAGTAAGCTTTCATGGTCAAAACATTTAGACTCAATGGTTGCTAAAATGGGAAGAGGTCTGTCCATGTTAGGGTGTTGCTCTGCCTTATTGACGTCTCAGTCAACCAGACAGGTCCTACAGGACCTAGTTTTGTCGCACCTGGACTACTGCCCAGCTGTGTGGTCATGTGCAGCAAAGAAGGACATAGGTAAATTGCAGTAGGTCCATGAACAAAGCAGCACGAATCACACTTAGATGAACACGGAGGGAAAGTGTCAGTAACATGCATGTCAGTCTCTCCTGGCTCAACGTTGAGGAGAGACTGACTGCATCACTACTGGTCTTTGTGTGATGTGTTGATGTTTTGAAGGTCCCAGACTGGTCTGTTCAAGCAGTTGGCACACAGTTCAGACACTCATCTGTACAACGCAAGACATTCAACCAGAGGTCTCTTCACAGTCCCCAGGTCCAGAACAGAGGCTGGGAAACACACAGTATTAAATAGAGCCATGACCACATGGAACTCTCTGGTAACCCAGGTAACTCAAGCTAGCAATAAATCAGTTTTAAAAAAAAGAAGATAAATAACACCTTACTGCACAAAGGGGACTGTGAAGAGACAGCCATTTTATATATATATTGTATTATAATTTGCACTGTACTATGTATTAGACCTAGATATTGTATGTACAAATATGTAGGCTATATGTGATGTTTTAAATGAATGTATTTCAGACCTTGACCAATACTGTTCTATACTTTGTATGATGTCATGTTTCATGTGGACCCCAGGAAGAGTAGCTGATGCTTTTGCAGCGGCCAATGGGGATCCTAATCAATACCAAATGCCTCTGACTTCGCTCCGCTCCTCAAGAAACCAACATTCCCGAAGTCAAAAACTACAGACCGGTATCCCTTCTTTCTTTTCTTTCCAAAACATTTGAGCGTGCTGTCTCTGATTTAACTTTCTCGTTATCTCTCTCAGAACGATCTTCTGGACCCCTAACCAGTCAGGCTTCAAGACGGGTCAGTCAACCGCTCTTCTTCTCTTATCCTCTGTGTCACACAGGAAGTGGTGCAGGTCCTAATCCAGGCACTAATCTCCTGTCTGGACTACTGCAACTCKCTGTTGGCTGGGCTCCCCGCTRGTGCCGTCARACCCCTGCAACTTATCCAAAACGCTGCAGCCCGMCTMGTGTTCCTCTGCACACTCCACTGGCTTMYAGTCAAAGCTCGAATCCACTACAATACCATGGTACTTAAATATTTTAAATAAATAATCCCAAACATCTAGTTCAATCTTGGTTTCATCAGACCAGAGAATCTTGTTTCTCATGGGCTGAAAGTCCTTTAGATGCCTTTTGGCAAACTCCAAGTGGGGCTGTCCATGTGCCTTTTACTGAGGAGTGGCTTCCGTCTGGCCACTCTACCATAAAGGCCTGATTGGTGGAGTGCTGCAGAGATGGTTGTCCTTCCAGAATGTTGTCCAATCCCCACAGAGGAACTCTAGAGCTCTCTCAGAGTGAAAACAAAAAAACAAAACAAAAAAGAAACCATTTGCCAAAAGCCACAAAATACACCTGAATGGATTTCTGTAAATATGTAAATACCACGGGAGTCCTCTTACATTTGGGAACTTTACAGTCCTATTGATCAAGCAACCATGAACAGGTAGGCTACCTCTCACTCCCTAAGATCAACAACTAATGCTAGCCAGAGCAAAGATGAGCTAAAATCTAATGAGGCAAGAGTAGATAAACCCTCTCAAACATTTTCAGCTTGTAGTTGGCCGTCAAAATGGAGCTGATAAATTATGTGAATATTCGCCTGCTTGTTTATCTGCAACTCGCCCGCCAATGCATGCTTGACCCAACCCACGTTTTGACAACTGAATGGGAACTTCCTGCCTGCCCGCCCCTTTTAATGGATGCCAAATACATTTGATTGACAACAAAGAGATATCTGTGCTGTGGATAACAATCTTTCATGTTCAGCTTAGCGTCGCTAGCTAGCAAAGCGATTCACATGTCTTGCTAGCTAACCAAATAAGACCCGTATCTCTAGCTGTAACCAATGAAAAAYGATACGAGGGGGAAAAGTTGGCCACATCCACTCATCCAATGACATGACATCTTCCCAGCAACTAGCTAGCTAACATCAGGCTCCGTGTTTTTAGATGTCTTAATGAATGGCTATAKAAATAGATGCGCTAGCCTATTAGCCACGTTATCACTGACTTGTGATCAGTGCTCCTGCTAGTTTGATTGTATTGACATTCCCAGCCTTAGTTAAAGTCGTCCRTTTTTGTCAAAATATTGAGTCTTTGACACTGAAACAGTACATCCCGATTGGTTAGAGGCGGCAAACAATGTACCAGGCCAGCTGTGATTTACAACCTGATCGCAATATTGTTTGGACTACCATGAAATGTATTGGTGAATTATATTAATCATGCATTGAACTGCATCCATCTATTCTGACAACAAAAAATCATTAAAATGCTGTCAGTTCCACTTTAAATCCAGACTACTTTGCTGTGTTTAAATCCAAACTGCCTGTAGTTCTGTGTTTAAATCCAAACTGCCTGTAGTTCTGTGTTTAAATCCTAACTGCCTGTAGTTCTGTGTTTAAATCCTAACTGCCTNTGTAGTTCTGTGTTTAAATCCAAACTGCTTGTAGTTCTGTGTTTAAATCCTAACTGCCTGTAGTTCAGTGTTTAAATCCTAACTGCCTGTAGTTCAGTGTTTAAATCCTAACTGCCTGTAGTTCTGTGTTTAAAGGCTTTTCCCTAGGACTTATTACACATGCACTTACACACACACACACACACACACACACACAGGCTCAGTCCTAAGCCATAGCAAAGGCACCGTCAGAGAGAGTGATAGAACACATTTCTTGGAACTGATGAGATTTTGTTTAAAACTGCATCCCATAATTCATTCTCTCCACACTCCTCCTCCTACTGTATGAGTGTGTCTGCGTCCCAGTGTCAGCGATTGTGTGCAGATATGTAGCGGAGTCAGGCGCAGGACACAGGTGTTGAGCAACACAACGGAGTTTACTCAGAATACAAGCAAAATTCCACATAGGAATAATAACAAACACACTAGCACATACAACAACCACTAACGACACAAACAATCACGGACAGAGCAGAAATGTATGCCAGAGGGTTAAATAGGGAACATGATAGGGGAATTGAAACCAGGTGTGTGTAATACAGACAAAACAAAACGAAACTGAAACATGGATCGGTGGTGACTAGAAAGCCGGTGACGTCGACCGCCGAACACCACCCGAACAAGGAGAAGGGCCGACTTCGGCGGAAGTCGTGACACCCAGATCACACATTATTTCCTATTTAGTACACTATTGTTGACCAGGGCCTATATGGTTCTGGTGAAAATAGTGTACTATATTTGGTATTTATTTGGTAATAGGATGGCATTTGGGATGTATAGGGGAGAGCCAGGACCAAAGTAACACGGGGAGAAAGTAACATGTTCTCAGATATAAGACAGAAGCTGGAATGACGTATTGAAGTCAGCATGTTCCTAATGCAGAGGACGAGCTTCCTACCAAAAAACAGCCCAAAAAACAGACCATGTTACGCCGAGTTATCAGCAAAAAGAGGTTTTGTAAGTAAAAAAACAAACAGACCCAGAATTGTTTTTCAGTTGTAGAGTTGTCATGTTCTTAATAAATCTAGTGACTACATTACAGGTTTGAGGGCCTCCCGGTGGTGCAGTGGTCTAGAGCACTGCATCGCAGTGCTAGCTGCGCCACCAGAGTCTCTGGGTTCGCACCCAGGCACTGTCGCAGCCGGCCGCGACCGGGAGGTCCGTGGGGCGACGCACAATTGGCATAGCGTCGTCCGGGTTAGGGAGGGTTTGGCCGGTAGGGATATCCTTGTCTCATCGCGCTCCAGCGACTCCTGTGGCGGGCCGGGCGCAGTGCGCGCTAACCAAGGGGGCCAGGTGCACAGTGTTTCCTCCGACACATTGGTGCGGCTGGCTTCCGGGTTGGATGCGTGCTGTGTTAAGAAGCAGTGCGGCTTGGTTGGGTTGTGCTTCGGAGGACGCGTGGCTAGTTCCACTTTAAATCCAGACTACTTTTGCTGTGTTTTAAATCCAAACTGCCTGTAGTTCTGTGTTTAAATCCAAACTGCCTGTAGTTTCTGTGTTTAAATCCTAACTGCCTGTAGTTCTGTGTTTAAATCCTAACTGCCTGTAGTTCTGTGTTTAAATCCAAACTGCCTGTAGTTCTGTGTTTAAATCCTAACTGCCTGTAGTTCTGTGTTTAAATCCTAACTGCCTGTAGTTCTGTGTTTAAATCCTAACTGCTTGTAGTTCAGTGTTTAAATTCCTAACTGCCTGTAGTTCAGTGTTTAAATCCAACTGCTAGCTAGTCTTGGGTGTTAGTGGAGGTATCAGCTAGCTAGTCTTGGGTGTTAGCCTGGGAGAAGTATCATGCTAGCTATCTTGGGTGTTAGCCTGGGAGAAGTATCATGCTAGCTATCTTGGGTGTTAGCCTGGGAGAAGTATCATGCTAGCTAGTCTTGGGTGTTAGCCTGGGAGAAGTATTGCATTTCTAGCTAGTCTGGGTTGTTAGCCTGGAGAAGTATCAATGCTAAGCTAGTTGCTTGGTGTGTAGCTGCTTGGGGAGAAGTATCCATGCTGCTAGTCCTTTGGGTGTTAGCCTGGAGAGAGTATCATGCTAAGTGTCTTGGTGTTAGACCTGGGAGAAGTATCATGCTAGCTAGCTCTTGGGTGTTG